>NC_092364.1:5569723-5599935 GCF_030848805.1 Temnothorax longispinosus | reverse complement strand
ACGAAGAGCAACGTCCGAGCCCTTTTCTCTTTCCCGTGATATACAGAAATGTTTGTCCCTCACGTGCATTACTACGTAGCAGGGGCGTAGAGAAACAACCGAGTGCACGCACCGCGAGTGAAATATGGTTCGTTCGTATATCACTCGGCGGAGTGCGTGCTTTCGGTTGTTCTCTCGTGTATACGGAAGCCATACAGTTCGTAAAGAGAGACAATCAGAGATAACGCGAGAGACGTCCGCTCTCGTTAAAACTGCGAGCAAAAAACTGCAGTTCGATTCTTCTAATTTTCAATCGGGAAATATTTCCTCCGCTTGTTAAAACAATATTTTCTGCAATTCGATGCAGTCTTTTTTGCAGTTGAAACGCTTGACGCTCTTTGATTATAATAGAATCTAATAATTTCTTTGATACGGCACATTCTCGAATTCCAGTATCTAGGTCAATCTAGGAGATAGTGATACAATCTGAGAGAAACAACAAATATTTAAATATACACATATATATGTCTATAACCATGTGGTATTAAAAATAAGAAAATAAAACAAGCTTTATAATTTGAATTTTCTATCTAAATTCTTTCTCTCTCCTAGCTATTTGAAACTTTGCTGCGATTATCTCGCGTTATTTTTCCGGAAAAATTCTAAAAATGAGATCTCTCTTATATATAGATGTGTTTAACCGGGAAAGGCGCACGCTCCGGGGTTGTCGAGAGCGGCGCAATCCACCACTATCGGCGAATCAGCACGTCGCGATGCGTTCGCATGCGTCGCGAGAGGACGCATACGGTTTATGCATATCCGCGGCAGGTAATTAAATGCCGTGGCATGCGCCGTTTATATACATATATCTACGTATCAGGTTTTTTTTTATTCCAGATGATGGGAAGCCCGATATACGAAATGTGCGCGCGCGCAAACGCGCGCGAAACTGGATGCGTTCGGGATAAAGGTAGTAATTTTTGAAAAATCTAGGTCATTCGCTTCGGCCAGAAACGCGGACGACTATACTCGCGAATGCGCGACGTGTTTTTCCGTGCGATTTTAATATCACCCAGGCGACCGCGTTTGGATACATACGGATCTTATAATTGAGATGCGGATCCGGACTCTAATATATGTATAAGAGTCTTCTTTTTTTCTTCTTCTTTTATGAGCGCCATCTTTTGAACTGTGACCGATAGCGATTTTGAAGTTAATATCAGAAGTTAATATCAGAACGTCCGATTTTCCCTCTTTTTCCTTTTTTTTTAAATTTTGTATTCCACCAGAATACGAAAGAAAAAAGTTTCACTTGAAAGCAAACGAAAAATACTATTTTGCAATCTGCCCGCCTTTCGTTATTAATTTAAAAAAAAGCCATTCATGCTCGATGAAAATATTAGTTTTTCGCTATTTTGGAAGAGGAAAAAGTGACTTCAAAGTCACAGATTAAATACCATCGAAATTGAACGTGTTCACAAACTACGCTCTCTATCTAACAAATATCTATGGAGTACACACTGAATAACATATCTTTTCGGAATATTGGAGAGGTTCTCCGCGCGCGAGGTCGCGAGATCGTGTAACTGCTGCATCGCGTATTCATTACGTGACGTCGTTATCGTTGCTTCAAACACGACGGAAAGCTGCGGAATGAATTTTCATCTCTAATGAAGACACAGGTGCACATAAGGAAAAGTTCCCCGCTAGTTTTGACGCCATCTGCCTCACCGTTAGCAGGATTTTCAGGCAGGCGCTGAAACTGCTTTCGCCATTCAACTTTTCCGCTCGTTTTGTACAAGCGAGTTTCATTTGCCATTAATTAATACAATTATTAAGCTATTGCGTAACTTCCCATTAGTTTTTATTGCCGATAAATTCTTCCAAGTATAACGGGCAGACTGGTCTTCGCTTCTTTGGTAAAGTATTGTTTGTTCGAATTATATAAACCATACAAACTCGTCAAACTGGCAAAAGAACAAAAACTTGAAAGTATTGTAATTTGCAAATTATAATAAACAATAACTTATCTTTTACATTGAATGTTTGATTATTTAATACTAAATTATTTAATGCTTAATCGTTTGCCGTAATTTCGCGCGGTTGCTCTTTCCCATTTTCACTGACACGCGTTCTGATAAAACTACGCTCGTTCTTCACCTTCTCTCATTCGTCGGCATCGTTTGCACCTGCTATATTTAAGATACGCGATATACATTCCATTTGCGAATACGGGAAAATTCGCGCAGCTGATCTTTCCCATTTTCACTGACAGGCGTTCCGATAAAACTGCGCTCGTTCTTCAACCTCTCTTATTCGTCGGCATCGTTTGCACCTGCTATATTTAAGTCCAGGGAAAACCAATTATGCGCCGCGCCGCACCGATCCTCGATTCTCGCGTCGAGATTATACGAGCGCGTACGAAAACTCGCAAACGCAATCTTTTCCCCTGAATACGAGGTACGAACGGAAGCTATAACATCCTCGGGCAAGTGATACTACATTCCTGCGAAACGCAACATAGGGGAATGCTAATTAGCGCCGAGATGTTCAACGCGGAGTTTTCGCGTCCCGTAGTGCCGGGCGTGCGAGTGCCATAATCCGGAAGAGTTTAAGGGGATTGAATAATAAAACACGCTCATTGCGCAAACAAACTTACACCGTGTAACCATCGCGCAGACGCGTTTGTGCTCGCGGTGAGCGAGCCCGGATAAACTCGAAAAGAAGCGTTTTCTCTCTCTCTTCTGTGTTCGGTCCGGAGGTTATGGATCACAAACGCGCGTGAGAGGAACTCTGCACGTGCATTCTCTCCCAGCGTAGAATTAGTAAGCAGTTTTATCATTCCTCGTAAACAGACGAGGACGAAAGTTTAAGCAACCTAAGAATTTTAAGCGAATTTCTCGAGGACTTAATAAAAATTTAAAAGAAGAGTTTGAGAAAAAATCTAAAGAAGGGCACACATGGAAGTTTTTTTTTGGGCGTAGTACGTACGTAGCTGTGCCCTATTAGATTTTGTTTACTTTGATCTCAATTAAAAACGACGATAATGCAAGAAGATACAGATATGATAATATTTATCTTTATAATTGTAAATTGCATAAAACTTTTATGTATTCTTTGTGAAAAAATTTGCATTATTTTTTATTTTTTCTATATTACGTAACTTGGTCTTTTTTAATAAAAGTTACACAAATATTGGTATTCAATAAGAACTCTTAAATTTATATTTTATATTTAAATATTCCATAAGCATTTCTAAATTGATTAGCATAACTGACCAGTAGGGAAACAATTTTATAAATTTCAATCAGGGTGCATCATATATGAGCTTTATTTATTTTTTTTATAAGAGAATTTTACGTTGCTAATTTTTCCACGTTTTAACATTTAATGATTTCAATATCTTTTTTTGATGTTCACAAGCTTATAAGTATAAAGCAAAATATAAATGGTAGTAATATATGCTTATTACTGCACATATTGCATATTTAAAACAATGATATTGATCTGAAATTTAATAACATCGCAAAAATCATTCAATCTCGCATGTGCTGATAAGCGCCGATACTTTTGACAATGCACTTTTCGATAACTCTTCTTTTTCTGCATTGTAATATAAATTCCAAAACTTGATTACTTTTGCTTTGAGATGTACAATTGTTTCGAATGTACAATACACTTTAATAATAATATCAGGCTTTTAACATGCATAATGCGTATCTCTTTTCTTTCTCTGTTTTATGTAACAAAAAGATCAAGAAAATTATTATTTTTGCCACATTTTGCTACATAATTCCAATATATTGCTGCAGTATGTGTACGTATTATACGTGCTGCTTTTTCGAATTACAAAACAATACCTACCTACAAATTATTAGTTTTTCCTTAAATATGCTGCACATTATTTTTAACCCTTAAAGGCTACATTTCAAGTCACAACCACTTGAGACTCTTCAAAAATTTATGTTTTTGGACAATTCAGTATTAATTATTGACAATTTTTCTAATTCTATTATATTCTTCAGTCTCTTCTACCCCTATTTCATATATAATTTTTTAAAATTTAGATGATTGAACCCAGCTTTATACACGATCGAAGATCCATGTGCAAGGTTCATACATGGACTACATAGCTTTTAAAGGGTTAATACGAGATATAATTTCTGTATTATGCGCAAAATAAAGAAAATTTTATCTTGTAAAACATTCTCATGCAAGTGTTACGAATGGCACGCGATGTAAGCGTGAAAATTGGCGTGTGCGCGGTTAGGTAACGCGATATTAGATACAGATCGTTATGCATTGAGGAAAATTTAATTGTGCGAAACTATAAGCGATCCAAAGTTATAAACCACGATGCACCCTCAAGCCATGCAGCACGCAGAAATTCAAGTTCACTAGGACGATAATTAGGTTTCACATAATCGAATCATGCACGGAAAGAACGGTTTTGCTGAAGTATCTACAAATTTAGCTAGGGTAAACTCGGGTAAGATGCCATACAGGAAAAATGGCCAATCTCTGTTCTTTCAATCTAGCTCGTAAAACATCGAATGAACATAGGTTGGCCATCTTTCCTGTATGGCCATCTTACCCGAGTTTACCCTAAAGATACAGATCTGAAAGTAATATTGGGCCGTCAAAATAAAACACTCAAACTGATCGTTAAAATGTCAAAATTTTTTACAGCGTTATTATCATACTTCAGCAACCTACTGTAATTATTTTTATGGTGCAACAAAATTATTTTCAGATCTATATCTAGCTAAATTTTTAGATACTTCAGCAAAACCGTTTTTCCGTGTGCAATGGCTATATTAGGTCGTATACGCACTTAAAAATTAAATTTATTTGCGAAATAATTGCGCGAAATAATTGCGCGAGTTCTGAAGAATTTTCGCAAATATATAGGTTCTTCGCGCAATGGCGCCAATGTATCAAAAGTCCATTACGAGTATATTAGATAATGAGCAGATTAACAAACGTAAATAGTTTAGTGTGACAAATCACACTAAATTAACGATTACATGCTGCGAATTTACATGAAGCTGGAATATACAGATTAATCCGCGGCTCAATTCTCGCTTCGGTGCGGACCGGGAAACAAAAGGTCCTTTCGATATGCAAGCGTCCGTTCAACCGGATTACGTATAACAAGTTACTTTATTTAAACTTCAAAAGCTTTTCGGGAAACTCTTTTATAATCTCCGACGTTAAATCGGATATCGGGGAATAATAAACTTATTATAGGCTCGTTATTAATTTATATCCCCGCGGTACCGAATGACTTGCGAGCAAACTGCAATGGCGCTTTCATTTTGCGTCGTAAAAAAGATATCCGTCAATTTGTGGTTACACAAATCGGCCGCGACGGATTTCAACCGCAATTCATCGGCCTGACAACACGTTCCGGGTTTATAAAATATTTCGATCATCGTGTGACAGATAAATGATCGATCGGCAGTTTACGAGTATCGCGTGCCGTCAATAAACGATATTTTCTGGCGTGTCGTTCGCGTATAATTACGCATCGCTGGTAATATCTGATTTGCGGTCTCAATTAATCTCGCGGCGTAAAAAAACAGCGACCGCAGAAATATCGATATAATGACGGCATATTCGGGTTCCGATAATGACGGGTCAATATATTTGAATATCCAACAGTGTTATGTTTAAAGATCCAATAGTTGTGTTTAGTGAATTTTAAATACGCGCATCTGATGCATGTTTATATGATATACACGCATATCTATATTTGAAGAAATTAATAGTTATTTTATTTTAAATGTTTAATATCGCTTCATAATATTATATCACTAATAAATTTACGATAGCAAAAGTGATCGAAGCAATATATTAGCTTTGCTTGAAAATTGAGAAAAAAATTAATATCGAAAATTAATATTAAATTATCGAGTAATAAGATGCGCAAACGCTGCGGTCAGAGGAATGAAAAATAAATACGATAATAGTCATTATTAACAGGAATAAATATCTGACAATCAATTACGCGCGAAATAAATAATAAATTTTAGATTTTAATGAGCAATATGTGTGCGCGCAATTTATAAGAAATATTACGATATATCACAAATGTGACTAATGACAATATTATTTCACTTCTATAATAGTTGTAAATATAAAAAACAAAATCAAATACAACAGTCAGATGAGATGTTAAAAAGACACGTGATTTATTGTTTAATTCAAAGTAAAGTCTGGTTGGTCCGTAAGCGGACGATGCAAAAAAATGCATCGTGCCTGCCCGTCAGTTAAGCCAAGTTGCGCTTTCGCAATATTGGACGTGGCTTTTCTTTGTGTTCATCTCGTGTCTATTAATCTTACGGCGTTGTGGGGGGGGAGGGGGTGTCTCCGTAAATCCACACGACGGAAATGCGTTACGTAAATAGGATTTGCGGTTTTACGGTAGCATATTTTATGCACCTGTACAAACACACCGGGTCGGATTACGGTCGAGGAAGATACAATATGTATATACGATTTGTATCCTGCCGGCGTGCGGCGGTATCGCGACTGTGTCGGGGTGTACTTGGCCGGAATTTTTGCGGTGCCCACGGTATATGTACAATAGCAAAATTCCGCGCAATGGAGTTTCTTTCGAATCCGGCCGTCCGTACGGTACTTAACATTAATCCCCGCCGGTTCTTAATCCCACCCGTTTTGCCTTGTAGCCGTAAATGAAATTTTCCACAAAGTACAAAGCGCGGGGCGGCGAACTCTTTCCCCGCGACGTCCCCCCCGGTTTCTTCGTTAAAAACACGGCGGGTAATTGCATTCCTACGAGAGAGAATAACTCATGCTCAACGGGATTTTATTACCGGGCGTGTGTTTTAGAGGCGTAGACAAAATGAACTTGTTAATTATATCGTTCACTTGTAAAACCGCGTGTATAAATCTTTGCGCTAGCGAGAGTAGCTGGAGGGGAGGGTAACCGCCGCCAATCCCGGTATCTCCTTCCGCGCAAGATTCTGTAAGCGCATGTAAATGCAGGGGACGGCGAGTAAGCAAAAACGCGACGTGTCCGCGCATACATGATGTAAATATCGCGAAAGAAACACGATTATGCAGCTTTTCCCGTGGCTTACGATTTTACGGTTCTTTTTGATGCGTTTCTTGCCGATCGGGATTGAGTTACGGTATGTATGATCGATTGTACACTTTCCGACGCTCGTAGTCAGCGTTTATGCGAAAAAAGCGGAGAGGCTCTCTTTAAAAGCCGGAGGGAGGGGGGTATCGATGTGGCAGTGATAGAAAATAAAAAGCGGCGCTTCCTTTATAGCTCAAGGAGCTCGCAAAGTGCCGTAAAGTGCGCAATCTTGCAGGTATAACGCGAATATATGGGCGCGGGTGAGCCAGATTGAGCGATGTCCCCTTTCTGGGTTGGCCGTCATAAATCATAAGTGATAAAAGGACTACAGGCGTGTGGCGCCTATCGCAGTCACGGGATCAACGCGCGTTTAGGCCATTCATATTTTCCACGAGAAAGGAGAGCCCGGTTGCCCGGCAATAATCGTTTCCTCTCCAACGCCCGCCCGAAACAAGTTTCGTTCGCGCCACTTTTGACACGCGAAACAAATGGCCGTTGCTAATTGCCGATTTATCGCGCTCTATATAACCCGGAAATAAGAATCGATCTTCTAGAGATTTGAGGTGTAATTCCGACGGGTTCTCTCAGGTCTCGACGCTCTACCGTGTGACGAAACCGTGAGAACGATCTCTCTTTTGTGACAAATGGCACAAGATACATTTCTTCGTGCATACCATTAATATGCGCCTGATGATATCAAGAATTGAACCTGCGGCACTCTCCCAAGGCGGGAAAGCAGAGACAATCTCTGTCGCACAATTTCTTTTAAATAAGAAAACTTTTAGACTCGGATAATTAAATCCTTATAACGTGAAGATGGTGGCACAAACTGTCTCGCAAACGGGCTAAAATACTGGTTGGGTAATGGCACACGGACTTAAAAACCAAGTCTTTTAATAAGAATTAGTTGTGACATGCTTTTACGAATTTTACAAATTCTCTCGCATATGTTTGCGTAAAAAGTTTCCCGAATACAGCTTATTTCGTATTTTGTATGAGAACCGTAATGCATTATGACGTTACGTTCTCGCGATATTAAACAGTTTGTATTCCTAGTGGACATTCGTAGCACATACGCGGATGACATTTTCAACTGCATAAGCGCGTGATGTATATTTTTCTGCAGCAGTAAAAAATAATTTTCATCAAAGTTACACCGAGATTCAATTCTTTTTTCAAAATTTTCTAGTATTTAAGATGCAAATTTCATATCAACCATAAATCTTGGGCCAGTGACAATTATCAACGAAATAGAAATACCCGACATAAATTATTAAATTACAACGCTTAAGCACATGATAGACAGTTTTTTTTTCAGCACTGTACACTGCGAAATAATGCATGCGGACATTTCGCTCCAATTTAGTTGCGAAACGATTTTCAACGTTTCACAGCCGCGTCGCAATAAATAGAATTTATTATCGCCGGTCCACAATGATCGGCCATTCGCGCGACGCGGTGCGTGTGGATGGGATAAATATAAGATTTCCACGGTAAAAAGGCATTTTACAGTCTGCTGCGTTTTATTGTTTGATCGGAGCGCGCCTGATGCGCCGCGCCCGCGCCGGTGCATTTGTTTCGCTGCGACGAAGCGATGCGATGCATTATGCAACACGTTGTTGGCTGGCGCTCGCAGAGACGGATTGAGATAATATTTTCATACTCGCGCAATGACCAAAAGTATCTACTGAACTATCTAGTAAGTGGGACAGTGCACTCTCTGAGACACGCTTTGATTTTGCGCGAGCAGCAACATGCAAAATTGCCTTTGCAAAAATGAAAATGTCGAGCTTGCGCGTTTTATTTGGTATTCAAATACAAAAGTCCTGCAGGATTTATCGTTTCACTTTACCTGCGCATCACCTGCGACTTTAAACGCGTTTCTTAGAAAGAATTCAGCGATGTCGATCACGAGGCGCTGCGAAAAATAGCGGTCCGAACTTTGCCTTTTATTTAAAAGAGCAACGCTAAGAAAAGCTTGCATACATAAATAAAATCTTGAGGATTACCAGAGTACTTTTTTCCCCCAGCTTTAAATTCACTGCTCATTTCGATGGTTATCTTGAAAATAAATTATGTGATTTCAAGCGTATGTGTGTCCTCGCCTACGTCAAAAAATCAGCGACGCGACGATTTCTTTAAAACGTGACTCAAGATTCAGAATGTACTCAAACAGGACCGAATATACTTCGCGAGGTAATCCCGAGAGATGAAGTACGCAACTTCATATTTGCCATGTAACCATATGTAGGTGGCTGCAAATACGTTCTATTGACAAGAACAGACTACACGGTCGCGCTACACGTATGTACGAAGGAAAATGCGCGAATGAAGCTACCGTTATCTCTGTTCTACCACCTATAACGTGCGCCGCTTGACGCTATATCTGTTAATGCCGCCGTTAATGTTTATACGCATCCAGCTGACCGTTTGTAGTATTTTCCTCGCGTTCATAAATTTCGGATTTGCTGATTACGCGGCAAGTCAATCCCCTGAAAATGGAGAGCATACGTGTACCGCGTGTACGGCTGCTACCAACATGAATTCGCAATTATGCTTTAACGTGTATACCTATACAAGGACGTTCACGAAAAGTTCTCTACAACTGTTCTCTCAATTTCACGAATTTTATAGAATTTTCGGATCAATTTTTGCAGATAAAAAATTATCGTTTGCCCATCGATTTTTGGACTTACAAATATCTCGTTAACCAACTGTAAAATGAAATTTTTCTGTTAAAGTTAAACTCATTTAGTATTGAGCTTGAAAAACAATTTTGTTTTTACTTTATGACTTTTAGTATTCAAAATTAAATAATTTCGCAACTGTTTATTTAGCGTAACGCTTCGTATGATCTCTATTTGGCTGTTTATAAGAAAACAGCGCAATACTTCTGCGAATTTTGCGTACGAATATTTACAGTACGACCTAAAATTGCACGTAGCATATTTTATATCCAATCTGTAATTATGTGACATTCTTATTTAACACGGCTATAGCTCGTATTCTTCGTGTTTGGTGCATAACTAAGTAAGTTAAAACGCTGTCCCGGAAGAAAATATTATTGTTATAGCACGTGTGTAATTTATTTCCGGAGGTGAATCTAGTGTGTATTTTTGCATTTCAAAATAAAAAACTAGTCTGCAGTAATTGCGGCTCGAAAATTATGCCAAGCTCTTAAAGAGTTCTGCGGTTAGTCGAGAAAATTTATTACTTATCTCAAGGCATTTCGCATTTACTGATGTCATCGTGAGAGTTATTTGCAAAACAATTAACAAACAAAGAAATAATTATTCAAATCGAACGGACAATTTTACACGAGGCAACGTTTGTTTTAACCGAGATTATACGAAATTTTTGAAACGACGTGAAGTCTAATAACGTGAATTATTTCGAGAATTATTTACGACGGGAAATAACGTGAACTATTCAAATAATTAAGTTTCTTACGTTCCACGAATAGCGTGTAGTAAGGTTTCGTTAATTTTCATTCAGATACATTTACCTAATGTTGCGCGGAAGCCACCTGATATTCTGTTGCAAAATTAAAATCAGAAGAGAGAAATACGCCAACTAATTACGGTATTCCAGACGTTCTAGAAATAAAATTCACGTCATATATTGAAAGACTATATCGACATTAACAATAGCATAAACTGCCCCCCGTAATTTCGCTCGCGGTTTACCCGTGCTTCGAACCGAGTGACACTTTTGTCCTAACAAAGGGCAAAGGACGTTCCCCCTAATAATAGGAGGAGAGTTGCGAGAAGAAAAGTTCCATCGCGGTTGTCACAAAGTAACTGACAAGTCAATTATGATCGGGTCAAAGGAGGTACGCGCTGGTGGATCCTCTAATAAACGTCGCGTTAAAATAACGGACTGTCAGTTAAACAGGAGCTCTTAACAAAGCAAAGTTTTAATCTATCGAGTGGACCTTTGCAGGAGCGCAGTTGATTCTTTCGGCCGACAAAGGCGGCGCGCGCCGCGTTGCGCCGCGCGCCGGTGTCGTTAGAAATGAAGGGATTATTTTCAGACTTACGGGGATCCCTACCCAGAAGATGAGGCACGAAGATCGAACGGGGGAGGCAAAGTTATGGAAACTGGCAGAGAAAAGCAGAGAGAGCGAACGATCTCTCGTCGATCGGCGGAGAAGGGGGGGGGTGTCCGATAATTGAGACGAGCCGACCAACGGAAAACGGAGGGAAAACCCCGGTTTGCACGCGCAAATATGCACAGTGGCGGAATTAAGTTCCACTTTGTGTTCGTATCGCCGGCGCAACGCGACGAATGAGAACAAGCGATGAGATAGTACGGAGAGGGAGGGAAAGGAGGAAAAAAGGAAGTAATCAGCTGCGCTGCGGATTCGACGAAGCGAGCAGACTCGATGAGAGAGCGTCGTCATCGGAGGTGATGCATGATCGAACAGCATGAATGCGAGAGAGAGTTCACGGGGTGAATCCTGAAGTTTATTAAGCGACGTCGGCCGAGGGAGAAAATGAAGAAGCTCGAGGAGCTTGTTTGCTCCGCTTAATGACGTCGGGCGTCGCTTCCAATCGCGAAGAAGCGATGATTGAACCGGCGCGCGCTGGACACTACAATAGACATCGCGACGTCGCTTTCGGATTTAATGAACAGTGCCGTGCTAATAAATAACGTCGATTCGTTTATTGGTCTGTTATTTATTGTTCTATTATTTTCTGCTACATTTATGTACGTGTCACATTTATTTAACGTATATCACGATTTCTCTGAGAACATTCGATGCATTCTTCATTAATTATAAAATAGAGTTTTATATTTTACTATAGTTAATAATATATTATAAAATTACTTGTCTGTGGCTCTGGAATAAAACTCAAGTATAATTAATAATACTAAAATAATATTTAATAATATTAGAGTTAATATCTCAATCTGCTTTAATTGACATACTTTTAGTTTAATTTAATATCCGATATTAATATTATTGCCGCAGTAAAATATTAAATTAAAATTATAAAAAGAGTTTACGTGGACTTAAATAAATAAGATTTCTTTAATTAATCGTACCATATAATTATAGTTTGCGGGAAGCCATTAAAATCGCTAACAACTTGTAAATAATCGATTTTTCCTGCGAAAGTTTTAATTGAGAAAAATACGCGCCGATTTAAATTACAGAAAGCAGTCATGAAAATTAAACTTGTCGAGTTTCGAAGAGGTATATATACCCGCAATCGGTCGCGCGCTTCAATCACGCGCAATGTAAAGAGAAATGTATATCGTTGAATCTCGCGACTATCGTGTTAACGTCCTCGTCTACGGAGGAACGATTCATCGCGAACAATAACAATTTTGACGAGCCGTGATACTGTGGGCCAGTATCTGATGTCCGGGGGATTTTGGTCGCCGCCGAACCCTCGAGATTTACCGCTATGCGTGTCATCCGCGGCATGCCTATGATTTGCCCGCTGTCGCCGACGGGGGCTCATTCATCGCCCCGGCGAACTATAACTCGATGGCATAAATCCGCGTGGGGGGATCGGCGCGGGTTATACAAAACGCCGCCTATGGCGCCTACATGCTTGTCTCGATATAAATCCGCGATTCGACGGGATACCTCGACGCGGTTTCGTGTACGACGTAATTACCACCCTGTCGGATTGATTTTCCGTTCGTTCAATTGAACGATACCCCCAATTGCTCGCCCGCAGGTCGAACGTGCTGTGTGCTGGCGGCGCACAATACCTACACACTCGCGTGCGTGTATCGAGAGGGAGAGAGCCTTTTCAAAGCGTCACACCGATAGCCCCGATTGGCCGACCGACGAAACTGCGTGTGGCCGTTTGTATCGTGGCTTCGTGAAAAGAATCACGGCGACATGAAGGAAATTCACCGTCGCGAAAATGGCAACCTGGGTATTGAATTTTTGTCATCGCTCTGTCGCGGTGCACTTCATGGATAACGACCGGTAGCGATTTTTCTCCGGCTCGTTTTAACACGGCGGTGGCGAAGGAAAAAGCTCGAGAGAAAAGAGGGCTATACTCGCGGATGAATGGGATTGATGGGTGAAAAGGATTTTAGATGAACCTGAGGAGAACAGCGTAATAATTTAGTTTTATATGTAGCTTCCGAAAAAACTATAAAGTCATATATATGTAAGCGACGAATAAAGAATGCTATAATATTGACAATAACTATATAATAGAAATCTTAGTTTGACAGTGAAGAACATAACACGGATTGTTGACACAAATTTCATCAGTGGTTATCATCCGAGATTAAAGGCCAACATTAATTTAATTCGCGACGCTGATAAATTCTTGCTCACGCCGACATAATTTTCCTGACCTTTCAGAATTGCCGAGGACTCGCGCGGATTCACCGAGGAAAGCGTATTGTACTCAAACTATTGATCGGTAGTGCCGCACTAGTGCCGCACCAATACTCGTAATCTCGACCATACTTTACACCGGCGAATTCACCCTCGATCTCGACCGACCGACCGAGTTTTACAAATTAAAAAAAAAAAAGGGGGAAAAAAGAAATGACAAAAGTGCGGAACCGAGTAAGCTGCTTCGAGCGAGGTTCGCTTCGTAGTCGCACAAAAATTTCAAATGGCCCCGAATTGGGGCAGACAGAAAAATTCGCGCGGCCATTTTCCGGAAAAATCCTGTGATCGTTATATTTTCAGTATTTCAGTATACGTTAAAAAAAAACTCCACGGTATTTACACAACATTTAGTTACCGTTGGTTTGAAAAGCCTTTGCTAGAGGCACGACAGCCTTTTCGCAAAATTTACGACTAATCTCGATAATTCCCACACGGCAAAGAACATCTTCCCTAGGCTTTCCTTGTTTCTCGGCAATTAACGATATGTTCTGG
The DNA here is from genome assembly GCF_030848805.1 of Temnothorax longispinosus. NCBI lineage: Eukaryota > Metazoa > Arthropoda > Insecta > Hymenoptera > Formicidae > Temnothorax > Temnothorax longispinosus. The sequence goes on along the minus strand of NC_092364.1, from coordinate 5,585,983 downwards.
CCGTTCTGGCTAAGCGCGCGAGAAGGTAAGCCCGAATTGTACGCTGGCGTTTAAAATTTAGGGATGGCTTAGCGTCGACCGGTGCGCGATTATCGGTCGAATTTAAATGGAAGACGTGCTTAATTTTCAGCTCTCGTCCGTACCTGAATTCCTATATGAACTCCATATCAAGATAACCATCGGCGCGCTTAAATGCGACGGTGTACCCGATATTTTTGCTGCCGTTTGCTTCTCGCAGCCAGATGTGCAACATTCATGGGCAAAAAGAGAAGGGAAATAAAGATAGAAGTAGATAGATAAATGGAGAAAGGGAGAAAGAGAGAAAGAGAAGTAGATGAATTTCTAATAGGAATATGTCGTGTTCCTGCAGTTCTTCTTTGGAACGGGCAAACAGATATCCGAGTAACGACTTGCACCGCGAAACGGGGAAAAAGTTCGGACAACCTGCCAACTTTTCGTAAGCTCGGTTACGTGAAAGGCGAAGACCTGGCGAAGTGCCTCCCATCCAAAGTTTAAACGTTCACTCGCTCGTTAATCCGTTGATCACCTGTTGGCAATCCGACACGAAGATTTAACATCAATCTGTATTTGGGTCGAGGGAAACGAGAGACGTGACACGGCCATCACATTGTGATTAATTAATTAATTCGCGAGACGTCTCGCGGAGAACACGTTATATTCTGTCGTTTAGGGTCATCCATGGGAATACACTGACTTCTCTCTCCGGCGGTGACACTTGAGAACTTGCTATGAAATTGTTACGAAATTGCTGCGAAACGATCGTAATTTCCTTTCTTGTTGAGCGACACACATCTGTGGGAAACTCTTAACAATTCTGTCTGAGACGTGGAACTTATTAATTCGTCGATTCGTTAGCACAATCCACAGGGACAAAGATTTAACGTAAACTAGTGACTTAAGCGTTGATGGGATACGAAACGCAGGGGGGGGGGGCGAATACCGAAATGTATTCACGGAAATGCGAATTTCGCGAAGCATTTCATCGCATTCTGTCGCGCGAAGGCCATCATTTCAGGGAAACTATGCGAACGCGTTAACTTTCATCGGTCGTTACAGCTAGTTGGAAACATTGTAGCAACATAATTGGAGGAAATGGTCTGTATAGCCTCTATATATTCATCCTCTTGTAATTCCCAGGATGTATTCAACGAAACTCTTAATAACCGTGGTATAGATGAATGGTGGAGCCGTAACGGTCTTTTCAATCGCGGAACATCGTATATATGATTTAGCGGCAAAAACACGGAGCTTGACTTGATTTCCTGCCCGAATCAAACGCAGCCTTGTTTCGCGCCCGCGAACGTATTAATTCATCAGGTCGTGTGCGAGCAATTTGTCGACGTGCGTGACGTACATGCAAAATTCGCGAGAGAGCGAGCGACGTCGTCGTCGCGTCTGTCATTAAAATTCGCATCGTCGCGCCATTGTTTCGTACTTGCGACGAACTTTCGCAGTTTCGCGATATCGGTGGAATAATCAAATTCGATCATCAGCTCTCTCTGTGTCTCTCTCTCTCTTTCCTTTTCAAAATATAGCCCCGCTTTTACGAATATACTATATAGGATTTGTCACTGCTCTTGACATCGCTCTGTTCTTCTTGGACAAAAACGAGACCGTCGAGGCGCGGTAGCAAATTTCACAAAGCGGCGGTCCTGTTCCGTCAATTTCCGTTCATTCCACTCTGCAACATTCCGCGAGATGCCCATGAGGTTGTTTTTGTTGTTGATCCGCTCGTTGCAAAACATCCCCTGTGTTGTCGTTGCGATCGTGTTACCGAACGGGATGTAACGGAAAGGCGGATTACTAGGATCGAACGTGTAACCGAGGCTCAAACGGGTTTCGCATACACCAGCCGATATTGCACAATTTCCTCAGTGATAATAATCCTTCATTAAAAGATTACTTTGCTCACTTCTTCGCGCTATCGCTCATTATAAACCATGGTATTTTGTAATTTTGTTGCAAATTTAACACATTCACCGTCAGGGGGTGACAGTCACATAAATATGTCAAATTAGATGTCTCATTGTTCTTTTTAATATAAAATAATTCAATTGGCGTGAACGAAAAGTCATTTAAAATACGCTTTAATGCGTTAAAGAACCTGCCACCGAAGAAATGCCTAGAAGTAGCTGTGACCGGCTGGCTATCACATCCGTTTAATTATTATTGACGTATTAAATGGAAGCGATCAATGTTCAATAATTGAAAATTCTGAGTATATTCCCAATGATTGAAAAACCTCTTTAAACGATTGACTTTAAACCATTGAGACTCAACCATCATATTTCTACGAAAGAAATAATCGAGTGTATAAAATGTGAAGACGAATGAGTCCATCTTCAAGGAAGAATTCTACTCTTCTCTAAGAGATCTAGATCTCCTTAAAATATTGCGGGACAGAAATTAGAATATACGATATCACTGACAACGCGCGCTTATTGTACGATATTGGAGGATATCGTACGCGTATATAGGGGAAAACGGGGAACAATCGCGCAAAGTGCAACGAAATGAAATCCTTGACGGCGGCATCGCAAATGCGCTTAGATTACGCTCCAGCGGCTGTTGCGGCTTTCGCCATATTACACACGCTGTTGAATTGGTAAACTATTCTTCCCGCATGAACAAACGGGCGCATAATCGTGCCCCACTTTCCCCGTGTGTGTGTGTGTGTGTGGCCGAACGGCTCTTTGCGGACGAAGGCGAGTGTAATTTCGGGGACGTACCCAGGTAGGTGCTGTTGGTAATAACCCAGAAGAGTTTTAGCGGATCAACCATTAAACCACGTTCATCACATAAACGAGAGCCGGCCCGATATAGACGACGGACCCAGACCACTAGCAGGCTCTGCCACTACCAGCAGCTCCCCGCGGACGGTATCACCTAGTTTACCGCTTCCGGTCGACCTTCCGCCGGTCGGAACTGTCGCGCCGGTCAACACACACTCCCCGCACATACACGGCGAGCCCGGGTGAGGACGTTTATCTCCGCTGACCACCGGAGCTGACCAACCGACGTCGTACACACCTACGGACACAGGTGCACCCCGGCCACTAGGAGATTCACCCACCGATTCCGCCGTGCGGTTTCACTGTCTTTCCGGTCGCAGGGTTGGTGGTTTCAGTTTCGCCGTGAGGAGATGAGAACGAGGAAACGTTCTCGGACCGTTTCCTTCGACCAGAACGATACCGCGCTCCTCACGTCACTCGCTTCCGTCGGCCTCTGACGGAGTTCCCGCGCCGCGTCGCGCGGTCTCGAATCGCGCGCCGATTTTCGCGCACTCCGTTATATTCCGCGCGCGTTATCTCGCCACGGGCCGGCACCGACGTATCGGTACGTCCTGCGCTGGACCTGTCATCGACATGTTTTTATCGTTCCCCGGTATATAACGTTGCCGTCGCGTTTTAACGTTTCGCTCCGCGCGCGTTTGTGTACACGTGTGTAATCACGGGCGCTCTCGGTGCGACGGATGCGGAAAACGGTCCAGCGGGAGAGAGGAGCGCGATCGGAGACGGAACGGCGAGAAAGGGAGGAACGTGGAGCGCGAGTAGACGAAGAGTCGAGGAAGCGAGAAGCGGGTTGGGAAAAAGAGAGGGAAACGGACGATCGGAGATAGGAGGGAGAGTGCACGACGGAGGGTGCAGAGAGAGCGAGCGAGAGAGAGAGAGAGAACGACGTCGGCGTCGGCGTCGGCGTCGGCGTCGACGACGGCGTCGGCGGCGGTGGCGGCGGTGGCGGCGGGACAGCGGGACAGCTATTCCTCGCGGGGGCAAAGCAGGACGAGAGAGAGACAGGCACCCGCACGACTCGCGCGCGAACGTGCTACATGCGATACATACGCGGGGAAAGCAATGGGTATACGAGGAGGCCGACGGCCGCGGCCGCCACGGGGCCCAGATTTGCGCAGCCGCGCCAAATCAGTCGTGGGGGGCGCACAATCCACCCTCAGTCAATATACTGTGTCACCGCGTAACGCAGAACGCGGAATCGTCGGAATGTGCAGGTCCCGCCGTGAGTAGGTACACCTGGCTTATGAGGACGCGGAGAGACGCGCGCGAGAGAGAGAGAGAGAGAGAGAGAGAGTCGTCGACGAACAAGACATCGGCGATTCTGCACGCTGCGACGACGGTCGCGCTATGCTAGAGGACTAAATTAGAGAGCTAAGTGGGCGGAGATATGCAATATGTTTCATCCGGGAGGAAATTCATGTTTCGCTGCTTATATCCGAGAAAAGGACTCATTAGTAATCGCATTCACGAAATAGCTAATTCGTATTGTATTAGATTTATAATTAGATGAAAAGAAGATTGGATATATTTTGTAAAATAAAATTCTGTTTAAAGGGATACACTGAGATACTGTTTTATCCATATTTCGTTAGATGATATCATGTGATACTTGACACAGTTCTAAATTGCCGTTTGTAACAGCCCATTCTGAGTTATTTAGCTCATTAATTGAGGGGAGTTGAAACGGGGATAAATGCCATAGTATAATCATTACACGTTTAATCACTATGGCATTTCAATTAATCCGTCAAATATCTGAGAGTTAGACAATGAGATCCCTATATGAATGACCTCGGTGGAAAACGCTCCATGGTGTTACGCGTGAAAAACATAGTTTTTATCCGTGATCATATGAAAATCTTTCTTGAAATAACTTACCCACTTTTATTCTTAAATAAATTATTATCGTTCTCACTTACGCGTGGTAAGTCTCGTTAGTATGCAAGACATAAGTAAAATTAAAATGTAATAGAAAAATATAAGTGTAATTTTGTTAATCCCTATTTTAAACAATATCAGCTAAAGAGAGAGAAAGAATGTTATCCTCTAAAATAAAGAGCATACATTTTTATATAAACGTTGAACTCGTATAAATGACAATTTCTCTAACGTCCTACTTTAACGGGATATTTCTATCTCTATCTAGTCTTCGTTCTCTCTCGGATTTTTTCTTTATTACTCCGAGAACGCGATTCCGGAATAGTTTTACGCCCCGTTCGGAGGAGCTGTGCACGTGCTTCGAGTTCGCGGCCAACATGCTCAGTTGAATCCAAAACTTTGATTCAGCACTTATTCAGCGCTCTATATCTGGTGCATCCCGTACTAAATTCGCGTAGAGGGACGGGAGTTTCTTTTTCCCCCTCGGAAGAGAAAGATGGAGAAATGTAAATAAAAGCGTAATGCGTCTTTCATATAACGCGCCGTCAAGTGCGAGACGGAATGTCTCCTTTGCACTCTCTCTTTGGCATGCGAAATATCTTGATATCGCATCTCGGAGTCTGTCTGAGACTTCATTTCGAGTAAGTGTCAATGCTCTACACTATTGACACACTATCTTACGAAAAGAGATCTGCATACTTTAGGGAAACTTGTTTCACGAAAGGTACGCGTCGAATGAAACTTTCAAGAATTTCTAAAGTTTATTATGATTATCTTGATAGTTAATTCCTTATTAAGTTTCCGTTAAAGTCCATATGAAGTTTAATTTCGTTACCTAGTTATTTTAAAAATTGTATCTAATTTTTGCTATTAAGCATTCTGCAAGAGCAGTTTGTTGCGGTATCTGTATAACTGACAGGGAAAATAGAGAGAATATGATAGTACCCGAAGAGAAGAGCACGCGGACGTAATATGTGGATAGGTAATAGCGCTTGTCAACAGATTATGAATATCCGATATTGACAACCGTTTAAATATACAGCTACATTTGCCTCGGATTAGAGCGCGCTGCGTTAAATCTCGATCAGGTACAACTCGGTACGTGCGGAATGCTGTCCCGCAAATCCGGGACATTCTACGACGACGTGCTGCACGTAGTCGTAAACAACAGCGGCAAAACATAGCGGCGGTGCCGGCTGGCAAGGGTCCGGGTAGTCTCTCCATATTATAGCGAATATTGTGACTCCCCGACTATAATTAAGCGCACGAAATACTCGGATTAGATTTCGTCTCAGTTCTGACGCGGATCGATCTTGGAGAAAGCAATCGATGAGACGTGAACCGGGTACGGCTTATAGACGATGTTATGGAAATGACGAAATAGATTAAATTCTATCGTGCACGTCAGAGATTCTCAACGTACGTACGTGCCGTAATCGCTCTCTCTCTCTCTCTCAAGTCCCGTAATAATCTTCCTATACAGTTTTCTCGATTGTTAAAGGCATCTGATTAACATAAAACGTGTTTATAAAATCAGACAAATTATATTATACGTAAGAAAGCTATAATGAAATTCGAGGACAGAATTTGCAATTGTGGAATCCCCCGAAGCTATATTCTGTCTTTCTCTCTCTCACTCACTCTTTCTCTCTTCATGTAACATGGTCTTATAAAAAACGCGCATATCAAAAAAGTTGGGTTCAAACGAAAGTTAGACCGCAATCATCGAGGAAGTGTGTTAAGGTAGTCCTCGTACTTTTAACAAAGTACTTTTAACAAGTAGAACACATAGTTCGATAAACAATATGTATAAAGTATGCTAAACGATATTGATTTTAGTTTTTCCTTTCTCTTGTATATTCATTTTTCACTTTTAATCCTTTTTGTTTTTCAATTCTTTTTCACGTGCTGTTAATTAAATGCCGATTAATTAATATAAAAAGATACATTAACTTTATCATTCCTTTTATATCTCTTTTTTCGTTGTATTTGATTTTATATTAAACTGAAGAGGTTGAGAAACACTTCTCCAATCTTAGAATTTTAAAGTCTTGCATAGTCACGAGGAAAATTCGAGAGAAGTCGTGCATCTGTTCGCGCAACCACTTTCAAGCGGCTGTCGAGGCATTACCGCAATCCACTGGATCTATCATCCTTCATTGAATCTTCAAAGAGCATTTCGCATTCAGCTCTGACATTCGCTAATCTATTCCCGAACACGACAGACGAGATCGGTACTTTTCGACTTATACCTTCGCGAACTGTCTCCTTCTCTGATTTGGATACATTTGGAATATTTATAGAGCGAATATATATATGTATATTAATTTTTCTCTTAATAAATTTAATTTTGGAGTTGATCTGCAAAACTAACAATAAGTCAGAAATTATAAAAAATAACATTTTTATTTCTCGAATAATACGTTTATTGTGCTAGTTTTATTTTAGAGCTGTGATGGTATCGATAGCTTCGCAATATAGTTTTAATCTCTAATTTCAAATGTTATAATAGAAACAAAGGAACTTGGCAAAGTGATTCTCATGTGTTCTAAAAACCTATCGAGATTCGTCAAAGTCGAAGGAAAAGGGTTCGTGAATATTTCTCGTTACGGAAAGCTGGAACTAAAGTGCCCCAGAATCTATTTCCGAAGAAGAACGACGCCGTGTAGGTTGCTCCAATAAATAATACACGAACCGATTTGTCGGGAGTCGTTGCACGTCTCTTGTGTGGAATTTGGAATAGGTTCGAAAACATCGCACCTTTGATGAGCTGTATTATGGCATAACACGATGTTTAACGAGAGCGACGTCGATAATACAATATGGGGTGAATAATTAATAGGGATATACCGTTAAGTATTCCTGAGACAATTTCAAAACTTTCCGAATATATGCACGTGAAATACAGGCTAGAGTATCGTTGGCACAAATAATTTTTTATGACCGATGTCGAGTATTGATTTCCAGATCAAGTCAATTGTTTGTAAAACCGCACGAACCACATTCCCACGAAATGCCAGATTCCAGCACTATATCATGAATTTTGTAACAGTGCCGTTTTATCTTGACTGGCATTCAAAATAACGACGTAAAATGAAGAACGATTCATATATCCCAATGCAATGTTATATTACTCTACATTTTTAAGAAATTTTTATTATATTTTCCGCCGAAAGAAAATATTCAATGTTTCTAGTTTTGGAATTACATGTTCCACCTCTACAATACCTTTATATATTTAGCAATAATTCTTTCAAGTCTGAAATAAATAAAATTTCAGGTACACAGCAATTCATGTCACTTATATTAATTCACCGGGTGCATAACTACTTTGAAACAAAGCGCAACGAATAATTGGGATAATAGATATATGCAGAGCAATTTTATATAACAAGAGATCTTTTTACGACCTCCAAAAAATTCTACAAAGCTAACGCAATCATACTTCCATAGAGATCGTGTTTCGTGCATTTTTTAATATTGTATATTTTTTACAAATAACTGACTCGGTTTGAAGTTTAAGTAACTTCAATCGAATCAGTTATTTGTAAACTCGGCTCTAAATACACCAAATGTACTAAAGAGTAGCGAGAAGTTATTTGTAAGTACACGTGAATCCATTACCCGCGATCCCTCAAAGAGCATCGAAACGATATCTATAGCGTAATATTGAACACTTTGATCGTTACTTAACGTTTCGCTAGCGACCGATTTCCATTTGCTAATTGAACATATTCCGTCGCGCCATGTATTTTTAGGTGGACAGAAGTCCGAACAGTTATAGTGGGTAAAAAATTGATATTAATAACATCGGAGTACACGAATGCTACACCATTTGCTAACAAAGCGACGCCTCTTTCAAATTGATTGTTAACCGTGACATTTAAGGCGAAGTAATATTCGTATTTTTTTCACGGATAATCCTAGGAAATTATGTTGATGTAATATTTGAATATTCTTAACCATCTATTTAGCTATGCATGGAGACTAATTACACCGCAATTGTTACGCAAACACCATCGATAATGGATTTCGCGGGATTGACCCAAGTAGCAAAAAAATATTTTTTAAACGTTTTTAAAAACATTTTTAGTAATGAAAAATAAAATTTTTTAAACGTTTAAATTAATGGGATAGATCCTTTTTTCTTATTAAAAAAGTATTTATTTTAATATTGTAAAAAACGTTTTTTTAACATTAAATATAAATGTTCTATTAACATTAAACTTGATTAAACATTTTTTTAATATTTAAGAACGCTTATTTTAACAATTTTTTTGACAAAGAAATGTTCAAAGAACGTTCTTTTTCTTTATCTAAAAACCGCTTTTCTAACTGTTTTTTTATATATTGAGTGTGCGTACAACCGCGCGTCCATCTGAAAAACTGCTCTCTCAAGCCGGTCACCTATCCCGAGTAGAATACCGCGCCCACGTTGCTTAACTTTTGATGATCGAATGGACAAGTGACGATCCTCTGACTCTGACGCTTCCTTCTTATCTGTACTTGTTTACAACATATCTTTAAAGTGTTAAAACATCTTATGGGGGTCCTATGACGCGGAAATTTTTTACGGAACGGCACATAATTTATAAAGCAAAACGACAACAGAAAAATTTGATTAAAACATCTTTTACAATTAAATAATTAATATAAAATAATATATGAAGTAAATGTTAAATATAAATATTAAATAAATATTAAATAAATATTTTTTTTATATTATTATTGCAAATAAATAATTAATGTAAAATCAATAATAAATTAATGTCGAATAAATGTTAAATAAATGTTTTTTTAAATCATTATTGCAAATAAATTATTAATGTAAAAGAAATATTAAATAAACGTCAAATAAACGTTAAATAAATATTTTCTCTAAATCACTATTTCAAATAAATAATTAATGTAAAATAAATATTTAATAAACATTAATTAAATATTATTTTTACAATGAATTGTACAATGTATAATTAATAAAAAATAAATATTAAAAAAACATTTAAAAAACATTGTCTGCTGCTTGGGGAGTGTCATAAATAGTATATAGCTATTAATACAGCAACCAATTTAACGGTATAGGTAATTATACGTGTTATTACGTTTCTGTGTGCATAATTTATGTGAATTTTACAGCTACTGACTTATTACGAAGGCAATATAAAAAAAATCTGTGGCGACAAGTATATGATTTCAGAGAAACGCATGATTTTTGTTTTATAAAATCTTGACGTAATAATATGATTTCAAAATTTATATATATGCATTATTGCGCTTATTTCGTCTGAAATTTATATCTCGAAATTATTCATTGAAATTATATTTCAAAAGAGTAACATAAAAAGACCAATTAAATGAAAATAATTTAATATCAATAAATTCTGTGAATATGCAATTTATAGAAGATACACAAATATGTATCCTCAAAGAAATATTATGAATTTTATCGATTCTACAAAGAGTGTGTGCATATTCTTATTTATAAATATTTTTTATTCCTAATTAACGTTTTAGCAATTATGAACGATAGGTGATCGATGATAAAAATATAGCCTACTTTTAACAACATTTGCAAGTGACTGACAAGTGCAGAAGAGGAGTTTTTCACAATATGAACGTAAATCGATATACGTACTCTCACAACTGTTTCTTCTTACGATGGTTTTATCATAAAACCCGCGTGCGATTGAAGGTCCGAGTATGTATATGGATATTTTTCCGAACAAAAGAAAAGCGCGACGATATCGGCAAAACATCAAAAGTGTTTTTCCCCGCGTTTGGTTGGCATGCACAGTTCGCTGTCGTCGTTATGGGGACAATGTACTGGGTGATCGCGCATAGAATGCGGAACCGGTAAAATGCGATTTGCAGATTCGTCCGACAAGCGGCACGACAAGTGGTTGACAGGCACGACGACGGTCGACACCGCATAGCGGCTGATCGAAAATTCTATTCTCCGGTAAATTCATGCGAGCTCACGGATCCGTCTGCCCGACCGATGGACGGTGAAGCTACAACGGCTAAAACGCGACGATCGGCCGGAACATATGCTCGCGAAATTTTTACCCTTTCCTTTTAATACCTAATAGTTTTTTAACTCAAGGTTTGTAAGCTCAGAACCTATATTTGATCTCTTTAATTCTTAGTCGTATATTTAAAATAATTTATTTATTTCTTTCATTGATATATGAATTGTGTAAAATCAAGTTGCATATTTTTATAGAATTCATTATTAATAAATCTGTGAAGATAAAGAAAGAGAGAGAGAGAGAGAGAGAGAGAGAGAGAGAGAGAGAGAGAGAGAGAGAGAGAATCCTCTCATTTGACGTTATTCTTCCACTTTTTAAATATATTTTTATGAATATAAAAATTAAAGTCGGATATAAATTATTAAAAATTTTTAATATTTTCTATTAGCTATATTCTCTTTCAGCAAAAATAATACGTAATATATTGTGATATAAATAAAATAATACGAATATGCTTAACTTGCACAATAAATTACATAATTCAAATACTTTTTTCAAACTGGTTCAGTTTAAATTAAAATAAATCGGACATTATATCAACTTTGTTTTAGAACGGTTCCATTGCAGAATGGTTGCACGCGACAGAGATATTTCAGCTTACAAATGCAAATTCTGTTCAGTTTTATTGGTTGTGCGAAAGAAAGTTGTAATTTTAATTAACATAATTTTTAATTAAAAGAGAGATAAATTATGCGTAATAATATATGCAAAATAATAATTGAAATTCACTGTTTGTAGTATACTTAGAGCTTAAACAATTAAGAAATATATCTACAGCTATCTCGCCGTAAAGCAAGAGATAAAATAGTCTCTACTTCCTGCTTTTGAAAATATTAACTACGAATCTGTAAATTTGCTGTACGCTACTTTTGTCCGTTGAAAAGACGTTCTATCTCGAAAAGTAACAATAGCGCACTGGCTGATAGAGCCATTCCTGAGCGATGGAGTAATGGAATACTGTTTGAACCTTTCGCCATTCGCTTGCCGAGTGGAAAGAACAAGTGAGATATTTCAATGTCGGAAGTTTCGTCGAGAACTGCTGACTTACGTGGAATTAATTTTGTAGAGAGAGAGAGAGAGAGAGAGAGAGAGAGAGAGAGAGAGAGAGAGAGAGGGGGGGGGATGATTTCAGGCAAAAGAGTGTTACTTTGGATTAATTCTCTGAGAAATGGATTTACGATGATAAAAGAGACAGAGGAGATGTTAAACGGCTAGCGGAAATAGCAGTCTCTTCCTAGCAACGATATCTCTAACGTTAATCTTGCCGTGAAATAATTTCGTCCAAGCACGAATTTAATTTGCCGAACAATAATAGTCAGTTATTATCGCAAACGCGGCCAAGAGCAATCTATACAACGGTATTTATAGTCGTGCAATTAAATGTCATAACGCTCGGAATTTTCCTTTTCCAGCGAAAAACAATCTCAATTAAACACGAGCATTGTTGATTGATTGACAGAAATTAATGAGCCGTTCGTATTCCGCGCGTTAATGCAAAAGCTGTTTGCTTTAATGGCATATTGTACCAATTAATATCGAATAAGGACGAATACGATATTATTTTTCTTTTTAAACGCGCAATCGAAAACGTCGCACTTATTCAAAAATTAAACGTTATAATGTACGAGAAAACGAGCGAGAGAGAGAGAGAGAGGGACTTGCAATTAATTAAATTTCGAGTGCTTGCATTTTGCCCGCGTCGATCACGATATTCATCCATCTTAAATCGGTGCATCCCATTTGCTTCTGCAAATGCCGGGAATTGTTGGTATGCAATCTAGACTGGCGACGACATGACTGAGTCGACACAACGCGATCCTATTATCGATTCCCAGTTCTCCCGCATAGTTTCAAGACAATCCCCCAAGATAATGATTGACCGTCCGATTCTATCAACAGTGTTGCGCCTGCTGCGCGTTGCGAGATGAAGCATATTACCGCTCGCTCCGCGCGCTCGTTCGCTTTTTCTATGTCGATGTACGTACAAAGTAAGAAATACATGGTAATTGGAGTGAAACTTGGGACATTCGTTACTTGGAATTCTTTTTTGAGGAAGGAAGTTTCAACGAACTCTCTTTCAACGTTCGCCTTTCCCCGTGCGCAACTGTCTCATTTAAAGAATTTCGCGCTCGCACGATTCTCGCGTATTTTTCACTTTGCGCAGACAAACGTACAATTCGGTGCTAAAAAAAGTGGAGCGAAAAAAAAAGAAAGAAACGGAATACGTCCGAGTGATTAAGAATCGAGAAAAAATATATTTTGTACATGCGTTTTTCTTTACTTACAATTAGTATCTACTTATCTCGATTATTAAAGGTAATTATTGCCAGAGAATCGTTCGAATCGAATTTTAATCTTTCTAATGTGAAAAATACGAAAAATAATAATCTGTAGTGATTAGTCCAAAGCCTTGAATCGATTACATCGCGCTTCGTTGTCCTTATCCATTACATGATTAATCGATGAAATGATGTTTGCTTGTCAGTTGTCATTTACACTATGCTTGTCTATCGGACAAACGCGAGATATCGCAGAAGCCGAAGATTAGATGATGCCAGTTGCGTCATTCAAATTCTCATTTGTTTGTAATGACGAGGAATTATAACATTCAATATCATTTACAAAATAATGTATTTCTAACATCGCTGTCATGATGAATAAATATATTTTAATGAATATTATTATGAATTAAAGCGATTATTCTTTCTTTTTCTTAATCAAGATTGTAATTATTTTCTCAACTTTATTTACTTGACCAATGTATTAATTACTAATTTTATTAATAGATAGTAAAAATAGATAGAGATTTTAAATCTTCGCTTGCTGAAAGACTGAAGAATATGGAAACAGTACTTCCAGTGCATGCATAAAAAAAGAAAGAGAAAGGATTAAATTGCAGCAATATTCTCTAACTGGTTAAAAACAAGTAACTGCATAACTTCTCTAATTATTCGCGCGCTCGTTTCCGTAACTGCCTTATGTAAAACACACGTAATAGATACAAATGTTTACGCAAACGCAAATAGCAATCCACGTGTTACGAGTGCGGATGGCCTTAATGGATTAAGAGCATCCCTTGTAGGGCAATCGCATCCGAAGGGATCGCGCATATCGATCCCTCATTGGCTATGCATCGCGTTACGCTGCGGTTATCGCGAGCGACGGGAAAATAGCCGGGGTATAATCCGTTGCAGCGTTGATTTTAACCGGCATACAAGTATCCCCCCGCAAACACACGTGTGCGCATACTTAAAATATAATAACAATGTTCGGGGTCGAACTTCTGGAAGTTGCGTCGAACTCGTTCGCGGATGTAACGGGATACGAAGGGCCCGCAGGCATTCTCAGCGGCCGGCATTCGGAATTTGACTAATAATCCGTCGCAAATACCGGAAATTTCGTTACCGCGCTGGCGACGGATATATATATATATATATGTATATATGTATATATGTATGTATGTATGTATGCAAAATGTATTACGAAAGTAAGTTAATCCCACCATCAACATTGAGACGGCCGCAATGTGGGATCGGCGAGAGGGATGCACGAGAGCGATCCGGTTGCCGTATTCGCGCGCCGCGCAGCCCGGATGTAATAATCGCCTCGCGGTTACGCGTTGCTCTCGATCGTGCCTGCTCGCGCGTTCAAAACTTCCGGTAATGAGCACTTTCAAGTGATCCGCTCTATTGCACGAACAAGAAGCAGGATTAAATGCACCAGTCACGGAGAGCGTGACGTCATTTCGTCTCTATTCAATCAGTACTTACTCCGTCTCTCTCCTCCCCCCCTCGGTAACGTAATCCTTTCATCTCCCGATTCGGATTACAACGCTGGAATTAATTCCGCGGCATATTGGCCCGCGCGTTCTGATTGCAGAATTAGCCCTAAACGTGAACGGTTGACTAATATGTCTGGGTGTTTACATCCAGAGTGCAGATTTCTCGATATACTTGAACGTTTGTTCGTCGCTTAAACTCTAGTAAATTTTTTTTTGTATTTAAAAATCCGGAATTTTAATTCAAGCAATTGCCGAAATATTTAATTAAACAGTAATACGTTTCGCATGAAATGATGGGTGTTTTCTTGCTAATTAAAAAAAAGAAACTAATTCCAAAGTTGTCGAGAAATCTATCTTTTAGTGTAAAGTTTATTTTGTCTTGTATGCGTATTTCAATATTGTTCCCATTTTACGTTTATCGTCTGAATGAAAGAGTGAAGAATGTAAGTAATAAGATGAAAGAATCAACAAGCTCGAAGTTTCTCGGGGACTAACAAGACGCGAATATGAAACATGCGGCATTTTGCGAAATTTATCGACGTGATCGCGGTCGAATCCAGTTGCCCGAAAGTCGCGAGTTCTTACAATTCTAACTTATGTACCGCTAAACTTAGCCTGAGAAACACGGACGACAGATCGGGTCGACATAAAAATCGTCGCCAAGTTTCGCGGTATAACTCACCGGATAAGCTGTGGGCATCCCGGGCTAAGTGAAACGGCCGACGCGAACAAATATCCGAAAACACTTTACGCTTTACGGTTTGCCGGAGACTAACTTCGGTTTCCCAGCCTTGTGACAATCCACGGCAGCAGAACGGACGATGGATTTTCGAGCTTCGGGGCTATTAATCTCTGGGTCCCCGCAACATAACCGAACAAGCAGGTGTTGAGTATAGAGTATGTCCATTCTGTATTTTTTTCTATTCTATATCTTCTTACTCAAACTATTCTATTGAAGCCATAGTTGTATGAGGTTTGAATATTAATAGATATCGGATTTTTTATATGCAGATTGTTGGAAAAGAGCAATTAATCAATTTCCAACAATTTGCATAAAAAATTCGATGTCTAATCATTAATATGTTTTATAAATAGGTCCTCCCGCCGTGATTTTATCGATTTGATTTTATGTTCATGATGAAAATCGTCGGTGTAAAGCGCTTTTATATTTATAAAAATTTACTGTATTACTATATTATTAAATCTTACTTTAAATTCTCCATTTTAACATTCAATTTTCGAAGTTGAATTGGACGAAATATGAATTTTTTTAGTCACGCCTTTCGTCATCGATTTTATTAATTTTAAATGCAAACTGAATTTCTATTCACTATGTACCGTAACTTTTAACTAAAAATGAAAAGAGGTAACTGGCAATAGGCGCGCTATATTTATTCTTCTTGATGTCAATCTGTCTCTGACGAAAACTAATAGAGACTTGCATATCAAAAGAGTTTGCGGATCCTGTGTTTACTTTTACCTTCAATATTTTTCCAAACCAGTTCGATACATGCTGCGTTGTCGCATTTTTTTGCAGACACACACGCTGCAAACACATCCTGCCAATTAGCGATCCGCGATGTTATTCTCTCGTCCGAGGAATTATTTACGAGTTACGCGGGCAAAACGCGACTCATATCGAAAACGTAATGGCATTATCGATACTGCGGGTAACCGAAGATTCATCGCGCATTGAAATGGATATGAAATGATGAGCGTCGGAAAAAAATCGGATACGATATGAATTGTGTCCGGCATG
>NC_092364.1:5482566-5569223 GCF_030848805.1 Temnothorax longispinosus | reverse complement strand
AAGTGTCATCTGTCAAGAATGCCTCGATATATATATATATATATATATATATATATATATATATATATATATATATATATATATACATTCTCTTTCGGCGCGCGCTCTCGCGTATGAATATTCCCGTTATTTGACGTTAATCGCAATTGGATTTCGGCAGGCAGAATTTGATCAATTTTCTAGTGAAATATCAAATTTTCGCAAAGTTTTCGTATAATAGCAGCTATGTACGCGAGCTCGAGAAAGAATTTCACCAAAAAGAGCGAACGTTTTTCGCCCCGCGCTTATTATTTTTTCTTTTACATTCTTTTTTTTTGTTTTGCAAGTTGTTTCGTTAAAAACAGCATACTAACGACAATCCTCTGCGAGGGCAAAAAATATTAAATTTCGCAAAAATTTGACACTTTTTACTTCTGCAGACAGCGAGGAATATGAATATGCGAGGAAACGGACTCAATGCGCATTTTTTTTGGTAATAACATATTTCTTTGATGAATATTAAGTTGATTTTCGCGCGGCGAAGAGACTGAGTGATTGATGGACCAATTGCAGAATTATTTAATTTCGAAAGTTACAAATTCGTCAAATAAAATTGTAATTTGTAAGCGATAAAAAAATATTCGGCAGTTTTCCGTTGAGTTCATTTGAACAGAAATTTAATTGCCTTCCATTGGCACAGGGTGCAACGGAAAACATTTATGAATTGCTGCGTATAGTAACATACGTGACACATCTATCTATCACACACATACATGACGAAAAAATTAGCTGCAATTCATGTCAAAGAAGAGATAAACAGAAACAGAAACGAACTGTTAGCTGCGCAATTCACCACCACTTAATGATATTGAAATGTGAGGATTCCATGATTAACGCTTCGCTGTTAATTAAACTCTTTAATGAGGTAACATGATTAAAGTCCGCTGATAATGAGATTTGATGTAAATTGAATCGACATTAAATTCTTGCGTTTCACTTCGCATTTACATTTTAAACGATACTTTTAAACGACATGTGATATAAATCTTTCGTAATTACGATGACTTTTATATATTGAACGTCGCAATAGTTAAAGTAAGATAATTAAATAAGATAATATGCAAATATTAAAATATATTATGCATCTTTGGCATATAATTTTTTGCAATTACTTTGAAATGAAAAAGAATGCTAGAACACAATAATGTGAATTCTAGCAGTTTCGTCTTTGTTGTACGAATAATGACTATTCACATTTTATAATACAAGACCGTAAAAAATTATTACCGCATAAAATTTATATTATTATATAGAATAGAGCTGATATTTTTTATTGCGCTCTTGCTAATAACGCAAGATAAATTTTATACAAGTTCAACGGTGTCGACGTTTTTAAACAAAAATCGCGGTTTGCGCAATAAAAACGCCGCTAGATAGATACATTTTCGCTGAGCCGAGGGAAGGCCTGTGCGGAACGTGTTAATCTATTTAGCAACTTCGTTGGTGGTTTAGTGAAAGGAGAAAATGCAAAAAGAGGCAATAACACCCGTTGCACCCGTTACACCCGCCATTATTAAGCGGTCAGCTTGATAATTACGCTGTCGCCTCATGTTTAAGCGAGTATAAGAATGAAATTTTGATGAATCTTTCTACGCGGGTACGGCCGTCGCAAATTGGATTCGGGCAAGGTAGAGGAATTTTGTAAAAGTGCCGTTTTCCCCGCAAAACATCGAATACGTTATTTCCATTGGGGCGCGCGGTTAAAGCCATGTCGAATGAATTTTGCATAGGGACGGCAACTTTTAGGATTATAATCCTTGCGGGAACTTAAACTTTGTAGCGGAATAGAAGACGTGATCTGTAGAGAAGGATACTTGTTCTAGCGGTATGATCCACAAAGTAGAAATATAATAATTTATTTTATTCATCTCGAAACATATCGCCAATCAATTTCCTTTAATAATCTCCAATATTATAAAAAGTCTCGAATTATAATTTTATTAAAGATCGGAGGCAGGATTGAATTTCGTTACCATCTACTCCGATGTCTCAGTCGCCAAAATATTTTAATATTATTACTTTTATCATGAAAATTATACGTGTCAGGCATGGGCGCGATTGAAATATTTATCAGCTTTATCATAAATCGTTCTTTGATATTCGAAAGCCGCGCGCACCCTATTTACGTACAGAAACGATAATAATCCCGGAATAATTTGTCGGATACATCGGATGCAGAAGATTGACGTCGCGCTGCTTACTGCACCTGTGCATCGGAACCTCTCCGTCATCATTACTTTATGCAACAAAGCACAAACGGCAAAGCGAGAGCGGAGAAGATCCCGTAAACGCGAAAACGTCAGATACGCATACAGACAGATACTGCAAACTTACGTGCAACACAATGATGTGTTGGAGAGTAACAAAGCATAACATTCGCTCCGCGATATGGAAGTTGCAGCGCTGATCGTATCGTCGATTACGATCTGCGCGCAGTACTAAAAACGAGAGAAGAAACCCGGCCGAATCGATATCTCTGAGGAACGATAGCGTCTCTAGCTTTGCAATTTTCAATACAATCGATCGGTCGACGGCACGCCTCTACGATCCCTGGAAACGGATGAAGAGAGAGAGAGAGGGGGGGTACTTATAATAAAAGATGTAAAATACGAGCAAATTAAAATTGGGGAAAAAACACGCCGCTGTGTCCTAATTTTTTACCGGGCGACAAATAGTCTTCTGCTTTTTGCTGTACGAAAGGATCCCATCCGGAGTGTAAATTACCAGCGCGAAAAGAGAGAAAATCTGACCCAAATAATACAAACGCCCGCATTCGTTTGATAAGCGTGATTTGTTGAAGTGAAATTTAATTATTCTACGTTAGAAAAAGAGATAAAGAGATAAATTAACTGTGTGAAATAAATGCATCGGATTGGACGAGTCAATGAGAGAAAACGCGTTTTAAATCTTTCAAAGTAACGAGATTCTATCGGTATATGTAGTAATTTGCAGAAATGCGAGAAAAATTCGGAAAAAACAGCATCTCTCTCGAAATTAATATTTTTGAAATCTAAATACACGAAAACTGTAAGTTATTCCGTTAAAACAAAATAGTTGCAATATTATGTATGTAATTCAAAATTATAACATTTTCGCCAAGTTGGTCTAAAATTTAATTTTTTGAAGAAATATTTATCGGAGAAATAAATATAATTAGACACTCTGTAAATATATTTATAAAAGTGTAAAATAAATCTCATAAAAATATATAATATTTTTTGATTTTCGGCAATATCTAGGAGATTGTAAGTTATTACCATCAGAATTTTGAGAGAGAAAGCATCGATTTTGTGCAGCCAGAAGCTGGAGATAAGCGGATTTGTCTTATGTCCTCGTAATTAAAGAGCGTCTCATAAAGGCGAATCACATCGTAATTCCGACCTCCTCGATCTAACCGAATGACGCACTAGTTAACCGAATGGTCACTTTAGTTACGGCCCTCGACATATAAAAAGCCAAAATCTAGGTCACCATAAAGTGTGTCTTTATGTAATGAAAATTATACTGTCTTTTTTAGAAACACATGGAAAATAGAGAAAGACTAGGAATATAAAATATAGAGTGGAAATTGGCGAGGTATGATTTCGCGTACCTTTCTTAGGGAAATAGAAATATTTTCAGTGCGCATGAGATAATCTGCATAATTTACATTTATGTCACTGAAATGCGAATAAAATTCGAAATACGAACATAATGGACGCGTCCTGTGAAATTATACGTCCGTTTTTATGGTGTAAAAACATAATGAGTATTTCATATCTCACTATTTTATCCTCTGCGCATGTAAAATTTTATACAGCACCAGGTTTTTGTCAGACTCTTCGCTATTGATAAATGAACAACTTCCGGGTTACACAAGATCGCGCTTTTCTCGATAAAAGACGTACAATATTCTCGTAAGGCGTGGCCTTTTGTCGGAACAAAGTGAATTTGTATGTTTATCCCTTTCGGGGTAGTCGATTGTGATAAAGAAACCTAATACGGCTTTTAAGCTGCACCTTTAAATATTTGCCTTTCTGTGGTTACGACAATAGGAAGCATCGCAGCGACGACGATGGAGTCAGGTATATTTTAAGCTATATCTAAGCCAAATTATCAGAACACAAAAAATTTTATATGAAATTAATTTGCTAATTATTTGCTATTTTTTGCTTTTAAAAGTAATTTTTTGCTCCAGTTATTAAAAAATTATACGAAGGGCTGGATAGCTTAAAATTAAGCTTAAGATTAAGCTATCCAGCTATTAAAAAAAAAAAAAAAAAAAAAAAAAAAAAACATACATAAGTCAAAGCAAAAAGTTAATAATATCAAAATTATTTGCTATTATTATTATACCTGACGGAGTCGCTTTTCGATACAGAACTGCCTCGCCATTTTTGCTGTCCTCCTTGGACCCACGACTGCCTCTTATCTGACAGTCCAATCTCATGTTTTGTGCGTACGAATTTAAAAGCGCTGACTTAAATCGAAACTCGATGATCCGGGCTTTCCACCCGAAAAGCTTGTACAGAGCATTGTGTATACAGAGCATTGAAATAAACAGATTTGCATCACTTCGATTGTGATAATGAAGCGTCATGTAAATGTGGCTTAACGAAGTAAAGCACTCGGACGTTTTATGATTAAAATATGTGTAAAATTGTGTGCTGTGCATGCGTACGATAAAGATTTTCTCTGAAAGCATGTTCTTGCGAGGAAAAATAACGCTATCTTTAAGCAGAATGAACTATAACCTTTCGTTCTCGAGTTATGCAATGAACGTACGTTATATTATTTTTTTTATTTTTGATCTTTTTATTTAACTCTTATGACACAATTATTAGTAAATCCGTCATTAATTAAATTAATTTTTTAATTGAATAGAGGTAAAAAAATAAATCGTGGCATTTAAATAACTGCTATAATTCTTCACATATAAATAATTTATTACCACGTCTAGATTTATAGTTAAAAGCGCTATTTTTTTCTCACAGCCTATGACCTTTTCATTTTGCTCCCCTATCAAGAGCATCATGCATGACCACAATCGCGGAAAGAATCATGGAAATGTGATGCTGGTGGGCGACCTCTCGACGGGCACGAGACATCCCCGATATCCCTCGAATTAATTGTTTGTGAAGTTTGATGTTGAACGTGAGGGCGAAGTTTGTCCATCAAATACAAGTTTTGTCGCGATTCGTTGGATTGGAATCGCAATTGCAAAATGCGCGAGTAGTGAGTTTTTGAGCGAAATATTTTCAACGAAAAATCCGTACGAATTTTGTAAAATATTTACAAAATATTTTAGGTGTATCACTCCCTCCCTCTCTCTCTCTCTCTTTCTCTCTTGCGCGCGCGCAAAAAAGCTCAATATCACGATTTGATCGGGTGGAATTACAAAAGTGCTTTAGACCGGGACAAATATTACAGCAGCGCATCGGCAGCCATAAAAATAACGAAGGCAGCTTTATTACTCTTCCACGATGCTTCGGATGATTTAACTGTAAGCACCTTAAAGCCACACCCACGCTGATAAAGCCCACGAAGTTATAGATTTTCGATATACGTAATTATTTTTTATAGCCAGCTTTTTATGAGATTTTTCAATGTTCATTTACATGTAAAGCATCATTACAATCAATTTTATGCCCTTCTGGCTATAAAACCCTTTTATGGATCATTTAATAGAAATTTAGTCGGAAAATAAGTACATACTAGTATACATACATATACTAGCCGATCTTACATTAATTTGAGAAAAATTTAAATTAAAAAGAAATTATTTACTTTTAAAAAACTATTTTAAAAAGTCTCTCTTTTTCACATAATTCATAAGTCATTTTCTTAATTAAAAGCATAAAATGTTCGCGTATTTAAGGCTCTTAAAAAAATTCTCGTTAACAAAAATGCAACGTCATATTTGTCAAAGAATTTGTCACTACATTTTTTTCTCGCGTAGAAAATAAATTCTATAAGCTATCTTTATAAATCACGCGTATTTCACGAGTTGGTCCCACACCGCGCGGATATATATCTCGTAGCGAATAATTCATCCATCAAACGCCTTCAATCTCTCGGTGCCGTTTATCAAAAGTCCCGTGAACGACAAAACCCCCAGCGTTACCCCGATTCTGTCCGATTCATCGTGACTCCCTCGTTAGAGAACGAAAAGAGCTAGGGGACAATCGAGAGAATCCTCCGCGCATCTCGTGTCGAAGAGATCAACGATCCGGAGCCGGGAGGTATCCGGCGGAAATCGCGTTAAACCGTACACTCGATAGCACGGCGATCCGAACATTATCTAGAATCATATCCGTGGTACCTGGTCCCACGGGGCTCGGCATCGATGTTGTTGCTGGAATATACGTGTTTCCGGATCAATACGCCGTGACAGGAAGTGCAATAAAGGGAATAGTTGGTGCAGGGCACCTCTCCCCGTTGCGGAGGAGCTAGCTACGAGAGATCCGAAAGCGTACAGTAAGGTCGATATTCGTCATCGCAAATGAATTTCCGAATTCGTAGATACGGCCGAAAGTCGCATACTGCGCAAAATGGATTTGTCTGAGAGGTGGTATGTCTGGAAGGCGAGCGATTGTCTTCTTCGCGATAGGCGTCCTAAAGGCGGAATCGCTGATATTGCATCTGGAAGCTGGGAATCACGAGAAGTGAATCCGAATTCCGAATATTTAGATGTTGAATTGCTACGCAATTCCGAGATTGGCATAAATCAAATTCAGATAGCGAGAACGAATGCTATAAATCGAAAATTTGAAATACCGCGGTTTTATCTTTTCCACTTCACATTATTAAATTGAAAAAGACAATGTCGCGATATTTATAACTATTATATTATTAACTATTAAATTATTATATTAAATATACCTTAAACTTATTAACCTATTACATATACCTATTACATATACATTAAATTGTCATGTAATATGCAAAATAAAAATAACGGAATGTATTTAAAGTAATAAATAATTGGCAAAATATGGCACGCAATTAATTTAGTATACTAATTTTTCAAACACCTTATGTTGATCGTCGCTCAATATTGGATTAAAAAATTGCACTCCGAGTTCGTTAACTTACATCGAGTGATGTCGCGAAAGTAAAGTTTAGTGGTACGTCGACGGAGTGGGATGCGTCCCAAAATAAATTATTGAAGTTAATTCGAATGGACGGAATCGACTTAATTACGGGGACTTGTTCCGTATGCCACGTTGCGAAACTCGGAATCTTGCAGAATGCCGGGGATGTAAACTGCAGCGCAGAGCACAACCTAGCACTTTGTACTCACGCCTTACATATCGTTGACCTAGTATCAAGTTGCTCTAACTCCGTTGGATGCGAGTTAGATGAAATTTACGAGAAATCGCGGAAAACTTTAAGCTACGAATGATTAATAACGCCGTTTTCAGTACCGCTCGCGGAAACTCCTTAAACATAATCCGCACAAGTCATGACCATTTCGGTATATTTTATGGCATATGTAGATAATATAGCGACGAAATAAACCAGATTAATTATAATATAGCAGATCCATAAATGTGTAAGATTAGCTAAATGATTAGAAAATTATATCGGACATTACGGCATAATCGATACCTGATTTTATAAGGAAAGACACGTAATTCGAAAGTGAGAATATTTTATGATATATTATAAAGTGCTTTAAAACATTACTGCGATTTAACTTGCGCTTTAAAACTTACTTAAACTAAGACTGTCTTTAAACATTTTCAGCAGAAGTTTTTAATCAAAAATTTAAGAACTTTAATAGATTAAATCCCTCAAAGAGTTACGGATGAAATTTTAGCTAAAGATGTACTTTACGTAATGTTTAATTACAGATATATTTAATATCGAAAATAAAAGAAATGCAATTAAAAGATTTATGGATTGAAAGACTGAATATTCTGAAAAAAGCTAAGGAAAAATCTATTCAAGAAACGTCATATAGTTTATAGTAAAAAAGAAATGTGAAGATTGTAATGTATTATCAAGTCTAAAACACTGAAATATTTGGGTGCATTGGAAGTATGACAAAAGGAAAATACATATGGACTTTACCGTACTTAACAAAATTACATCAGAGAGTTTTCATCTCTTTTTCCTAACTCGCGCAAGAGCTCAGGATATTATTTTTGCTCCAGATTTACTTCGTATCTGTCGATCGGTTTGAGTTATCATTATAGAGCGTCTAATAGAATTCGCGATGTCAGGAGACGCGGTATAAAATCTTGTTATTGGAAAGAACGGAAAATGTTTCCTTATATTTAAAATGAGATATTGATTTTGATTTGTATATAGGCGTGTACGGGAAGTCGAAGTTGCCAGCAATCGCGGAAATCACGTTGAATATGGATTCTGCTTCTAGGCGCCGCAAGCAGAATAATTTCCGACTTCGTCGACGTGATGGGAATTGAATCGTGAGAAAAATAAAGGTGGAGACGAGAGAAAAAGGGCGTAAAAGGGATAACAACTCTTCCATCTAGTTCGCGAAGTCGCCAAATGTAGTTTCGCGTCGATCTCGATTCTCCGCTGGCTGAGTATCGCTTGCGTGGACAAAATAACAAGCTCGTCGCGCAAAATTCCCAAGAGCAATCTTATGTGTATTATGCCTCTCCTCTGTTACGCATGAGTATCATTTTACAATGTTTTGTACTTTGCGCGAATTGCATTTTATACAGTTTTAATTAAATTTACAAATACACAAGTATATAATCAATTGTATGTATTTAGCTTCTATAAAAATGATAGAATTTATAAAAATTTCCTGGTATTACTTTTAACGTTAAATATACGTCATGAAATTTGAGAAATTCACGTTTTTATCGAATGTGGTTAAATGCGCTCAAATATTTAAATCTTTTCACCACTGTGTATTATGTAACCTCAATAAAATGTATATTGCTTTATAGAGAGAGTATTTTTAATCGCATTAATCGAATACATTTACACGAAAAGAACAGTTTTGCTGAAGTATATCTAAAAATTCAGATAGATATTGAAAATAATTTTGTTGCACCATCAAAATAATTATGTAGAACACTCAAACTGATTGCTAAAATGCATCAAAACTTTTTTACTATAATTATTTAGATGGTATATCTAGCTGAATTTTCAGATACTCCAGCAAAACCGTTCTTTCCGTATGTAAACACTCGATTATCTGAAACTTGATTATTTCTCATAGTCTAGCTTGTATGCTGATACACATATATTCACATACACATACACGTGTTATGCATTGTATTTCTTTCACGATAAAGAAACAGAAATATTTGAATTTTCGTATTTTATCATGTAAATTATCACTCGACGTTAAATATTTATACGTGTCTAAAAGTATTATATACTTGCAAGAGATATGAATATATGTATGGAAGCGTAGTACGCATTGGGAATACTCTGCATCTAGTAGTGTATAACAAGTTACTTTGCAGTGCGGAAGTGTAGTCACGTGCCAACTCGAAGCCCCAGAGAATTTCATATCGATGCTGCAGTTAGTTTTCTGCCCATAATTTTTTAAATTCCAGTTTAGTATACGTGACCCTATTACTCCCTACAGGAAAATAAATCTACTGCGTGTCGCGTGACACGCAATCACTTGACAATACCGATGAACACATTAATCTTCAACGAATAAAGAGAGAAATATTAATAGTTATAAATAATGGTACATAAAAATCGATCGATTAATCGTAAGCTGCGTTCAATTATAATTACAAAAATATTCCAAATTATCTTTTGCCATACTACAAGGTAAAGCAAAGTTTGTATGATAAATCCCGCGTTGTTTTTATCATCATTATTTCCTATTGTTTTTCTATTGATTTTGCCATAAAGAAATATAAAAGTAACATTTATTTTGATATTAAATAAAAATATGGTTTTATCCGTGTAAACAATAGTATCAAATTTTGAAAATACATTGCATATATTAGTGTCTAGATGCTCAATAAGCAAACATTTCAAACATTCATATTTATTTCAAATAACATTTTTTACTATCTGTATATTCGGTTTATAGCTTATTTTAGTCTACAAAATATTACAAATTTTCGGAATGCGTTC
The DNA here is from genome assembly GCF_030848805.1 of Temnothorax longispinosus. Classification (NCBI taxonomy): domain Eukaryota; kingdom Metazoa; phylum Arthropoda; class Insecta; order Hymenoptera; family Formicidae; genus Temnothorax; species Temnothorax longispinosus. Next base: position 5,559,122 of record NC_092364.1, on the reverse strand, counting down.
ATCAAATCAAATAATAAACAGTCAGACACGGCAAAGCCATTTATTATTTTATTGTCCATTGGAAAGCAACTTATTGTGTTTCGCATTAATCAACAGAGAAGCGATGTAATCTACGCGAATTAAAAATTCTACGTATGCCGAAACAGTATTTTTCTTCGCTGACAGTTTTCTAGCGAAGTTTAAGCGACTGAATCTTTTCGTTGCCGCGCTTGTGTGTGTTCAATACTTACAATATATGCGACCGGTCCTTCAAATATTCGATTGATACGCGCGAAGGTGTCCGGAACAGTGCGAAATGAATCCCAGCCCATTGCAAGGGAGGGCTTTTATGGCTTTTCGATATAATCCGGCCACCTGTGTGCGATTTCGCCCTGTATTCGTCTGCGCGAATTATTTATCCGGACCGAGTGCGATGAAACACGCACTTGGCGGTATTAACGGGGGATTATGGTGCATCCGAACCCGTATCTCGCCGGCTATAATTCTAGCTTTCCCTACATACACGCAATAAGAAATGCATTCGTGCTGAATGCGTTCGAAAAAGATCGTTTTGCAGCGAGAACAACGGTGCACGAGCACCATCTGCAACAGCGATATTTGCAGGTTCGGATTTATAGCGGCGGAAAGTAAGAGCCCGAATTGGCCCAGGATATTTCAAAATGACCGGATGTGTCTTTTCAATCGCGAGTATTACACGGAAAACTGGGAGGGACATAGTCGCTCTAATAGCGAAAAGATGTAGACATAGAGAACAATTTAACTAAACTTAACTTTATTTTAATAGAAATTGGAAGTAAAGTTGAATTGTTGAAATATTGAATATTGAAGATTTATGAAAATTTAAGATTTGCTACGGTTAATAAAACATTTCATAAAACTGATGCTACGCGAATGCTTTTATCTTGATATTTGGAATGATTTTGAGATATTCGATATATACAAGAATTTTATACTTGCTATATAAGTCTAAATTTATAACGGCGTTGCATTGGCGGGAAATAACTTGTAATTCTTAAGAGAAACGGAGAATATTCACGGATCACGAAGTATTTCTACGTCGAAGAATTCTGAACGGCCCGGACTGCTTCACGGCCTCGGTCGCTTTTCTAAATCGATTCTGTATACAAGCGAAAATGCAACGGAGTGCATTATTGTACTCGTTATTTACCGACGTGCAACGAAACGATCGTACATCGTGTAGCCTCCAGCATGTATAGTCGCGCTGTATCGTTATGCTGGCGTGTCTGGGCGCCGTCGATGGTTTGTTTACGCGACGGGAAAATTTGCGACGTTAGGAAGTTTTTACTGCCCGCTCGTGCTCCGCCCCGCGGTACGATGATGATGCACTTACTTCGTAAGTGCAGTTAGTCGCCGGAGACTAATTGCTTGTCCGCTCTGTCGCGCGCTTTTTAAGCGAGAGCGTTTTCCTCGAAAATCTATGCTCGTAATACGTGACCGGTTTCGCGAGAAGATACCCAAACGGGTCTTCCTATCTCGGCTATCAGCTAAACTACGTAGAATTTTTCGCGCTAAAGCGCACAAATCTTACATTTACATCTAGATGTAATTTTAGTTAATTTGATATTTTTAAAAACTTGCTAATTTAAATCTAAATTAAATTGTTTATTTTTAGGATAAAAATTTAGACGATTTGTGTAACTAATAGCGGGTTATGTTTAACGTTGACCGTTATTAATAATATACCCGGCAAAAAATTTTTTATATAAAAACATATATAAATTATAAATATATATAATTATATAACATTATATAAAATATTATATAAAATATATCCATATATGTCCATACTATGTTTTTACTCTTGTATAATCCCTGTTCGTATGTATACAGGAAAAATAATAAGAAAAAGGATTAGAAAATAATTAAAGAAATGAAAAATTTGCTCATATATATAATTATATATAATCATAATTCATATACAAGTATTACATTATATACAATTATATATGATTATATATAGGCAAATAAATGACCAATGCAAAAACAATAAAAAAACAATGCAAAAATTATCCTTTTAATTATTTTTCTTTTTCTTATTATTTGTCTTGTACATACGAACAGAGATTATACAAGAGAAAAAAAACATATATGGACATATATGGACATATTTTATATAATATTTTATATAATATTATATGATTATACATATTTAAATATGTTTTTATATAAAACATTTTTTACCGGGTACCACAATTCGCGTCCACTATAGATTTATTCCGACTAGAGTTGCCCTAGCTAGGTCAAACCGGATCGTACAAAGTTAAATCTAGGACAGTGTACACGCTGCGTAGAATAATCTAATTAAAGTTGCAGAGTCCAGTTAGATTATATTGTTGAGACAAGTAGCCCGCGGTATACACATCACGTGAAGAAGTCTGGACCATAGAGTTTCTATTTTTCTAGGTAAATAAAGTCATTCATCACACAACACATCGGCTTGTCTTTCGGCGAGAAAATGCAGCGAATTGTGTGGAAAATTCGTGCTGCGGAAAAGCTTTTCCGCCAAGAAAGCTAAATTGTTGAAAGATAGAATTTTCAAATTATATAAAAAGGAGGCTTGTGTTCCACAAGCATCCTTTAATTGAGTAAAGATATATGTTCACACGTGAAAACGTTGCCTTTACACATTTCTTTAAGTTTCTATATTGAAACAAACTTTCTAGACAACCCAACATTTTTAATAACATTTTTGGTCACAAAATAATTAATTAGATAATTCAAGGAAGATACTGGGCGAATAATGAGAAACAAGAACTTAGAATCATATGCATATTTTATGTATTAAAGAATAGAGATTACCGTAATTTTCAATTTTTTATTTATATTGGAGTAACTTTTTTTCCAATAAAAGTAATTTATCTCATCTTCTTATATCACTATTTCGTGAAAAAACATTTGCTGCGTTTTCGAGCTTGGCATGTGAAAAATATGAATTATTGTTAATCGCCTAATAGTGCGATGCATCCATTGCACACGTATCTGACGATGCATTCAGTGTCACGTATGCAGTTTACACTACGCCACGGAATGCAGAATGCATTTGCGATGTTCGCAATATCCAAGTACACGCGGGATATAAATTGTATCCGATATACTCTCATCGCCAATCGATTAATCTAACTATGGCTGTACGTGCTGCACGTTGTATAATCGATCTTTATATTACAACGCGTTATGTGTTAAACATACGTGACAACCATCGTAAGCCAGATTTATTTAACAAAATTCCAAGAGATCTCTCAGTATATTCACGTTAAAGGAATAGACCGTATTAAATTAAGTTCTGCGTATTTCATCACTTTTATTAAATATATTAATTGTTTAAATTTAAAATAAACATGATTCTTTTTACATCAATATATATATATATACTTGTGTTTTAACGATTTTGTATTTTTAACATCTAGATCTCATTTATAGAATCAAAATTAGTTTTATTTCAAATATAAGTTTGAATTTTTTTAATTTTATTTAAGTTAATCTCTCTATCGATAGCAAGGACACATTTTTATCGTAACAAAAATGGTTGTTATTTTTCCGTGCCACGTGATTATTGGTAATAACGAAGCTTCAATACCAATGCAATTAACGAATTCGTTAGCGTTGCTTTACTTTATTGATATTTCTATATGGAACAAGAAAATATTTATATAATTAATTTCTATAAATTGTCGGCCGTTCTCTCCATCTCCTCTCCGGTTTGCGGTGACCTGAAAAACCTCTCGGAATAATCGCGCGTGTAACGAGAATTAACGCGTGTTACGCGGCGACGAAACCTATGAGCAGTGCGCGACTACATTTTCATAAATTTAACAGTTTATTGCATAAACAAAACTTAACATGGGACAGCTCGATGCGTTCGCGCCATTGCACATTACGCGTTTACGCACACCAGATACCGTCCGGTCGCGTTAAGTAATTCCATTAAAACGCGCGCATTTATCGCTAGTCTCATCTCGTTTCGATCGCACTCGTTAATACTGGATCAACCTCGACTACGGGATTCTAAATAGTATTTTATTCCGTAAACTATTAAAGTCACATGTTTCAATAGTTCCTCAGTCTGACGTTAATTGACAATAACGCGGCCCAGCCCCGTCCGATAATATTAAATTACTATCACTGGTTATTTGCCAATCAATAGCGAACGGGTTGGCGGGTAATAGATCACCGTTGTATTTTTAGCCTATCCGTATTCCATTTTGAAACAATCGCGCCTTTTTATTTGCGAATCTTTCAATTTATCGTCGCCGTTTTTCTTTAATTAAATTTTTCGCAGACGCTATCTATTTTCGTAGGTCATTTCATTTTCAATTGGTAAAACGTTTCTATGTGATATTTATATCATTAAATCATTCAATCGTTATTTATCCACAGATTCATAAAATTCGAATATTGAATAATAATAATAATAATAATAAAATTAATCATTTACAAGAATTTTTCAGAATTTTACATATTTTTTGGATAATAAAATAACAATAATAATAAAGTTAATCACCTACAAAAATTTTTTTAAATTTTGCGTACTTTTTGAATAATCTTCAATAATCTTTAACTAACAATTGTTTTACAATCTTTTAATCCTGTATATATTTGCAAATATTTCTACGAAAGTAACAGTAATTATATACCTTTTTTTATTATCTTCTATATTTTAATAACGGATGTGTTCTCAATCGCGAAATAAGGTAGAAAGTTCGAAGCACTCATGAAGCACTCTGAATTTCCAAGCGGACGTTAGCAATTTTCCGGGGGGCTGCCTGGACGTTCTGGGATGTTGAAAAAAATGCTCTTCTTTAACGGGGATTTACGGAATGCGATAAGACCTGCTCGAGCAGGTGAGAAAGATGCTTGCGCGAGGGAGATAAGGAATTTCGAGAGGTGCCTCTTCTTTTTCGGCGAAGCGTAAATCCTTTGCCGGCGAGAGTCCTTTGCCTACCTAGGGCAGCGAGCCCCGTAGCGCGCGAATTAGATTGCGCCCTATGTACGTATAATGTAAATTGGATTCACGATGATTCGGGAGAGTGCCGGGCTCTTTCTCGCGCTCCGTTCTCTCACGCCGCTCTCGTGCTCCACGAAAAACTGTCACGTCTCGGGAATTTCTCAGTCCGGCGGGCGATCCCGTCCCGATTCTCATGAATATTTACGAAGTGGGAAATCTCCCAAGCATACGAGACTGCAGCTTGTTTTTTTCCCTTTCTCTTTCTCTTTCTTTATTTCTCGCGCAAATTGCGTGTAAAACGTTCGATTTTCGCGAAACAGTTATCGCGTCTAAACGCTGCAATTAGCGTCGAAACGAAAATATCCACCCGGGCAGAAGTGATTAGTTGAATTGACATTGATTTGATATCGATGCGTCGATAAATGGAGTCGAAATATGGTTGTATATTTTGCTTACATGTTAATTGAGCAATTCGGTCTTTAACCGACTTTTACCCAACAGTATATTCTGATAGATCATGGCATACTTTCTTTGTAAACTTTTTGAATTTTTGCAATATCTTCAAAATTGAAGAAAATATAGTACACGAAAATGTGCGTGACGTCATAATGTTGTTGCGAAATCTTTTGAAGTTGCCGTCATCAAAGAAACTTTAGAAAGCTATAACTTTCTCAAATTTAGGTTTTTTTTTTAAATTCAAAAAGTATTAAAAATCGGCTTAGATTCTCTACATTAATTATGGATACCGCTTAATAAAAAAATTTTACTTGAGAACCCAATTATGAATGTCTCAATTAGATTGCTATTGTCTTTTGCCACCAATTCTACATCGAATACACAGTACATACTATGCTTTTCGATTTTGCATCAATTTAATATACAGCTGGCCGCGCCAAAAAAAACAATAAAAACCTTATAGAAATATTTATAATTGCGCGATTAATATGAAAATAATTATAACGATCATTCATTGACGCCTCGACATCAAATTAATTTCGATTCGACCAATCATTTCTAGCTGGGAAGATTCTTTAACAACGTCTCGCGCTGAGTACCCGTGTCAATGACTGCATTCCGAGATATTTACCGTCAGCAATTGACAATACTAAAAATCTATAGTATATGTGACGTAAAATATAGAAAAATATAGATTTTTAGTATTGACAGTGAATATCGGAATGCAGCCTATACATATGCAGCGGCGGCTGACACACAGTTTTTGCGAACTGGCTGGCTCCGAGGGAGACAAAAGGTAAAGTGTAAACGTAAACACAGCAGACGCGTACTGTCGCGGTTTATTGTGTCCTGCGCTACAGCGTGCTTGGTGACGAGAGATCTGATTTAACCGGTACAGCGATTCCCAATACGCAAATCCCCGTGTATCTGACGGCAATCGGAGCAAGGTATCTGTCGATGTTATTAAAGTAGAGATATTCCAACGACCGGCCATGCCCCCGCAAAATTCCATCCTGCTTCCGTGAAAAACGTGGTAGGTATTTTTCTCACGGCGCGCGGCGCGGTGCCGGCGGTTCGTTTATCGCACACCTATTGTGCGTCTCTTGACTCCTCGTATATCGTTTATTTTCCGAGAATCGCCGGATTTAAAAGACACACAATGGATTCTCGTTCGCTGTTGCGTACGGCGCGCGGAGAGGTAATTAATACCCTTCCATTTATCGCGCGCGAGTGACGGGGCTCGAAATCAAATCGCGTTACACCGTATTAATACAATTATCGCATAACGACATCGCATAAATCATTACGGTTAATGTTAATCGCATTAAAGCACGCGACGATAATAATCGGCGGCTTATATCACGGTTACGTTCGTTCAAATCGCGCGACAACAATACGTGTTTTGATTCTCGCGGCTGACTAGTCCATGTTTCGACTAGCGCCGCGGCGCCCGCGCCGTGTACATACATATGTACTTCTTTCGGAGCGCGAGTCAACGTCACACGTTGCGGCCTCGCGAGCGTCGCGCCAAGAGAACGTTGCCCATTCCCGGCATTCCCTCCGTATTATCTCCGTCGCAGGCAAATCCCGCGGCACGGAAGTGTCACATCGAACGATGGGCCGTCACCGTGAAGGGTTAATTAGCGTAATTCGCTGTCGCGAGCGCTCGTAATCGACGCAATCGTCGCACCGTCCCGAAGTCCCGAGTACGAAACCTTCGTTCTTTCATGCCGCATTGCTCGCCGACCGAATTGAACGACGAAACATCCGAAGGAGACACCGAACGGACGATCTCTCTTTCGAGAGATTGAGATACGCGAGATAATGATTATCATCCATAGATGTAGTAATATTGCATTCGTACGTACATACCTTGAACGCGAGATTTCCGGCTGGCGAGTCGGCCGAGTCGTGCGCGCGAAGGTGCAACGGCCGCGACGTCACGCCGCGGCGTGAAGTCGGCGGCGCGTCGTTCGAAATTCTCAAGCGGCTCGCTTCAAGCGGTACGACGCGGGTAGCGGTTATGGCGGTTAGCGACGCAACGAACGACGACGCGACGGGCGGTTGGCATCTCGCATATCGTGTCCATTCAATCTTCAATCTCGCGCAAAATATCGTGGGCATCGTGGCGGGGTACAGCGGGAGTGCCGCGTGAATCGCGAGCGGTATAGTTAATTCGCGCGTGCGAACGCGGCAATAAGCGGTGGTTTTTTCCCGATCGACTTGCGGTACGGTCCGAAGACGATCCGCTGAGTGCAGCAACGAAGATGACGGCGACGATGGATCGTCCTGGTGAGTAAATTCAGTTATTATATTTGCGTGATTAACTGTCCCGGTTGTTTGACTTGCTGATGATTGAACGTTGTCACGCCATAGGAATTGCGCTTTGGCGCGCGCTTAACGTATCCCGTCAGCGCGTCGTCATGAATTAAACTCTGAATCGAAATGTCGGTCACCGATACGCGACATGATTTACAATTCGAATGTTCGACAAAATTAAGTGAGTGATATACAAATGAAACAAATAGGAATTTTTTTAACGATGAGGTTGATAAGGGGAATTGGTTATAAAGATATTTTTTGTTTTACAAATATTATTGTGTCACTTTATTATTTATATTGTTATATTAATTGTTATTATTTTTTATTAATGTTATTTTATTATAATAAAACAGTAATAATTATTATTATTATACAATAAAATTAATAATATTTATTTTATTATTATTAGTCTCAAAAAATACAAAAGATCTTAACAAAAAATGCATGTTTAATTAAATATTTTTAAGTATATTTCGATTTCAAGATTAACTAGCAGGTATTTATAACAATTATCATTTTATTGGCAGAACAATTTAAGAGTTCGACGTTCTACATACCTATTATATATTCTTATATATTTCTTGACTTGCTTGTTTATATAAAAATAAATAAAGAGAGATGCATATACACGCGCGTATATGTATAAGCAAATGATTTTATAATTAAATTCACGATTAAACGTCGCATTCGCTAAATTTATCGGAAGTAGTTTACATCTATTTGACGTTTAACTTCCGTACGCAGCATCCCGCAGCATGCAGACGTGACTTTATAATAGTGCCGCGCCGTCGAGAAAATATCGCTTATTTCCTGCCCGCGCTTTTGTAAGAAGCCATTTTATACTTTCCGTCGCCGTGCATCTCGTCATCGTCGCATCCTCCTGCGGACGACGTTAAAAACCTACTTAAGGGAAAAACGGAGCGTGGCAGGATTACATGGACTTTCCCCGTAGCAAAAGACGGCTTCTTTTCCCTTCCAAGTCCATTACACGTCGAGATAAGGCGGAGTGGCGGAGTGGCTCGTTTAAAGGAATCGCGGAATACTCACGACATTCGAGTTGACCGCGTATCGGGCGCGCGCTTCCGTTAATATCCAAGATTTATAACGCTTCCACGAATGACAGTTTCCATTTTACGCGGGAACAATCGCGGGATAGCCGCAAGATAAACGAGCGCCGCGAAAGTTTCTTGCACTTTGGAAATAATTAATAACAGGGCAAGAGTCTTAGCAATTCTGAATTGGCATCGCGCAGCGCGATCGGAAGCGTGTGCTCATCTAAATTAGAGCAAAATCTTAATTTATGTCCAATTTAATTAACCTCAATGCATAGTATCACGCTTAGGATATAAATAATATAAATAAAAATGCGTTTTAATGGAAAAATGAATTTTAGAAAATATATTGCGTAGCTGTGGCCCATAATTGCAATTATTCGAAAAAAGTGAATATACAGCTGAAATTTTTTTATTTCACTCAGAGTGTATGAAAACTATGAAATACGCGCATCAATATTGTGAAACATTATTTTAAAGATTTTTAACAAGTATGTTAAGAGATGTACTTCTTTTACTTTCTACTACTCTCTTTTACTTCAATTTTACCGTAATTGCGTGTGAGCGAGAGAGAAAATGCAGGAAGATCTAACTTGTAAATTAACGCGCACGCGTCTCTTGCGAGACACAGACGACTCCCAGCTAATTAGACAAATAAAACTTGCAAATGAGAAACCACGTTAAATGTGTAACGCGAAGGTGCACCAGCAGTTCGTGCAACTAGTGGCTAAATATTTATGAAAAGTGTTTATCTAACGTTAAATTTATCGTCGCACCGGAGATGCCCTAATTCTATTGCGCGTAATATTATATAACGCAATAAAATAATTAAATTTATTGTTAAAATATTCAGAATAAATCTTTATCAAATATAATTAAAATTAAATTATCGCAGTTAAATGTATTTGATCATTGATTTGATTCATAGATTATTGATGTAAAATTGATCGTAAGGTAACTTAATATTTGCGTATTCCATAATTGTTGCGGTTGTTTCATCAAAACCCAGCGGTAAATTTCGATAATTGGTGTTAAAAATAACCGTAAAAAAAAATACAACTCTCGCTATAACATGATGGTTGAAGCGAGGCGGAGGGATAAACACGCGGGATATCAGGTTGCCAACGTTACCGCGGCTGTGGAATATATTTCCGCTTTTCCGGTACGACTTAATCCGATACAGAGTAAGCACGACACACCGAAGAATAATGCAGTTAATTAAATAACCCGCGGTGATTTCGTTAAATCCGGAGGAACTGAAACGTACCAACGTGCGCACGTCCCAAAGTGTATCGGAAACAAGAAGAAATACGATCTCCCCGCGTTCGTGTTACGCTTGTTGAATCCCCCCGTCGTCGATTTTTACCGGTCGGAGGTGTCTTTTCCCTTTATTTTTTTTTCGCCCCGTTCCTTTTTTTCATTCCCTCGCGTCAGATAAACGAATGCGCAACGGGAAATTATCGGCGGTAGCAGAGAGGTAATAGTCGCGACCCGGTCGGTTTATCTCGGGGAAAGGACGGACGCTCTTTGCTGGGCGACCCGGAAAATCCGCACACGTGTGCCGTTTAATCGAACACCATGTAGAGACTTGCAAGCGAGGAAAGAAGAGGAGAGAGAAGGGAAGAAGGAAAGAGAGAGAAAGGGAGGGACAAAGACTGTGAAAGAAGAGTATTGCCAATCATGTGCCATTAAGTCGGAAAACCGAAGAGCGATATCGATCGCGCCGGAAGAAATTGGTTTCATTTATTGCAGGATGCACTTCAGAAAGTACCGATGTGCATACGGAGCGGTATCAAATGCGAATTATGCAGAGTACGCGCGAACTGCAGCAGCTCTCTCCCCCTCTCTCTCTCTCTCTCTCTCTCTCTCTCGGCCGTCAGATGCACTTTGCCAGGCATAGAGCACATAGAGCGTGCTTCGGGTCGCAGCGACTTAATGGTCCTCGTCCAATTACCGTTATTAATTGTCATTGTGATATATACCGCGGTACATACATAGCGGTTGCTATTAACGTCTGACTGCGTTTACAGAAGCCTTTCAGACCAATGCATACTTGGTCCGTGTATTACCAAGTATATATGCTTGTCGATTAGAAAATTGCATTTCGCGCCGATTACAAAATAATTCGTTCGCCCTTTCTGAAAGCGAGTACGAATGCGCGCGCGGCGACGAAATAAGAATAGAATATTGAAGTTCGTTGAACGTGAAGTATTAATTGCAAATCTCTGTCACCAGCGAAAGCTTTTTAGTACCAATTTTATCTTATAAGTAATGAAATTTCAAATTAACTTTTTGCAGAGAAAAAATCCACGGCGAATTAATTACAAAATAGAAGTACATTATGAGATTTGGATGCTAAGCTGGGAAAAGCTTCTTAGTTATTGGTATTAATAATCTTGATTATGACGCGAGATAAATATATTTAAAAAAAGTTGAAAACAAGTTTAATACATGTCCTCGTGAAAAATAAATTTTCTCCTTACACGCATCAAATATCTTATCTATATATATGTATATATGTGTATGTGTGTGTGTATTCAATATAAATAACTAAAATAAACAATAATGTACTGAATAATATTTAATATTGCGTAGTATGCATGCGATATTCTTTTAATACCGTAATATTACATGTAGGTATAAACAAAAACAGTAGACCGTAACAGTATTTTTTCACGAAAATTGGGTTACTAAAATGACGAAGAAATTAAACAGAGGATGCATTATATGTTAATACTATTGAGGAAATTTCGCTGCAGCTGATGTGAGACATAATTAATCGCGAAATTTTAGCAAACTGGTTAGTTAACATAATTAGGGATTTTATTGCAATCATTGATAAAGTAACATAATACAACTTTGTTACTATTATTATTAATTTTAATAATTTCGTTGTTAGTCAGCTGAGATTAGCCATATAAGATTTTGAGAAATTAGTTAATTTTATTATTTTTTGAGTTTTATTTTATAATTGGACGTGTTTTTAGAAAACTTTGACATCTTTTTATTTTAACATAGTTTCTTTAAAATATTGAATTACAAAAGTTCTTGAATTTGCATTATTAAAGTAACAACGAGAATAAGCAGGAGCTAAAGGTATTGCGTTATATGTTCTGAAACCGTCAACAAGTTAGCGTTGAAATTCAATAATACTCGTATGACAAGTTCGTAGTTACTGATATTAATAATGGAAGAGGAGTTTAATTGGAAACTAACGCTATTCGAGCGTCGCTATATATGTGAACAACGTCGACATGTTTTTGAATATGCAAATTTTGCTATCACATATTAAGAATTATATATACATATCGCCTCACAAGAAGTAATTTGACGCCATAGACTATATATGATTATTTTGCGTTGACGAATGCTTCGTGTTCATTTACTCCTCTCTCATTATTTCTAGAATAACATTTATATCCCACATAATGATCCGAATTTGTTTTTCGCTGACATTTATCATTTTGTTGGGACCGCGCTTGACATGTAATTCGAGTTTCACATATCATTCGTGCTTCACAGATCGTTACTTTTATGATGAGAGAGGAAGAGAGAGAGAAAGAGAGAGAGAGAGAGAGAGAGAAATTAATTAAATTCTTTCAAATACTTACTGTAATTTCAATGAATAGTTGAAAAGTCAAATAATGAATTAAATAATAGCAATAAATAGCATTCTCTCGTTTCTACAATTGATTTTTGAAAAATATAAATGAGACATATTTTTAGGTGCATTGAAAATTGAAAGGCACTTTCTTGAAAATACTTGCTGTAATTTCAACAAATAGTTAAAGAGAGTCAAACAACGAATTAAATAACAGCAATAAACAGCATTCTCTCGTTTCTACAATTTATTTTTAGAAAATATAAATGAGAAATATTTTTAGACGCATAGAAAAGCACTTTCAATAACGTTATTATTCCATCTGAAATTGAACGATAAATCAGCAGAAAAAGAATTTTGTCTTCGCGAACTTAAGAGAAATTTATTTTTACCAATGTAAGAATTGAATGGCGGAAATGTTGGTCTCCGTTTTTTTACCTTTATTAAAGCTGATATTACATATATAAATCATGCATTAAACGTAAAGTTTTATGATTACCGGCTTGATCTGGAATATTCAGATCAATATTGTAATAAAGTCTGGGGAATCTCATTTTAGTAAAGTTCATAAAATTGATTAAACTCAGCGCTTCCAGAAGGATTGGAAGCGTCATTTTTGATATATTATAAGCGTAGAAAAATAATGAATTTCTGAGAAAATAAGAGGAGACGTTTTTTGCTGATAAGCAAATTTTGTTTTAGAAAAATCGACTCTCATCTTATATTAGACAGAATGTCGAAATCATGCCATGTTATTGATTCAGTTATTTTAGCCTATACTCAATTTCTCATTAAGCCTATTTCTCATTAAGAAATTCAAAACTCAAATTTCTCATTAAAAATTCATGTAAATACTGTTTTAAAGGTTTTATTAAAACTAAAATTTACTTCTAATATAAATAAACGTGTATACGAGTGTATGTATAGAAATATTGAACTATCATCGCGTTTATATAAAGTATCATTAGTAAACTAATAATTGTGTCACCCAAATGCTTTGCAATAATCGTTTCCTTGTGCATCTTCGCGACTCATATCTCTCTTTGTGTTTCAAAAATATTATTTCAAACGTCGATTAAACGCGAATTCACGTATCGAAATATCGATCGCGGCGATTGAAGGAAAAACTTAATCGTTCTTCGATTCTGTTTGCAGAAAATAAACTGTGTCTATGAACATCTACGATTCACTAGCGCAACATACGCAAACTATGGAACGAGACCCCACGTGGACGCTGCGCTGTGCAAACTGTAAGTCGATAGTCGATCCTTCATTGTAACCGCATGCACAGCGTATCTCGAGTGAGACAAAGAGGTGTCAGAATACCACCGGTTGCACCGTTTTACACATTCATCTTAGATTACAGGGATCGTTGACCGGGTTCTATGCTCGCTCTATAGGGCGTATTGCAGTGAAAACTTTTGCGAAGCGTCCCTTTTTTTTAACGTTCCATTTAATGTTGTCGCTATCAATTCGGTTAAATCAATTCCGTCAATTTCCGCCGATTGTACAATACGGATTAAAATCGATTGAAAGATGCTATCGTATCGATACGCCTTGCATGAAAATTAAATAGCAAATTTAATGCAATATTATGTGCGAGGAACTGACATGTTAAAATATGACATGTAATGCACGGAATATCTCCCTCCGTTTCTTGCGCTTACATAAAAGCTATGGCGGACAAAATGGCGTATCTATCTATTAACCTCCACAAAATTAGGTACTTAACTGAAATGAGAATTAGATTCCTCCTTACATTTCCGATGAGAAACTTCATAATTTTACTTCGATAAAGTCCAGAGATTTTAAAGTTGGAAATGATTTACTTTACAGCGTATTTCTGCTATTCAATATTTCTTTTCAAATATCAATTTCATATTACAAGATGTATTTATATTTGCAGGATTTAAAATTATACAGTAAAATTTTCAGCATTCGTAAGGTTTGTAACTTTGAAATGTAAGTTATTTTTTCAAAGAGATAGCAAAATTTCATAAAAGATTTTTTCAGTATACGTCAAGTACGTAATGTATGAAAAATGATGTTTAGCGAAAGAATTTCACAATTTTTCTGCACCGTTTCGTACGCAACAATTTTAATAGATAAATTATCTCAGCTCAAGGCTTCCGCGTTAATCTCCGTTGTATAAGAGCGAACGGCATGAAACGTAATTAGTCGCGGGCATGCACCATGCTTCTCTGGGAATTCCAACATAAAATGTAGGAATTGATGAGTAAAGCCTGCGCTCGTATATGCTTTATTTTATGTTGCGGTTGCATTCGGTTTTATATGGGGAAGCGCGTAGCTCGCATGGACGTTATCGCGTCCAATAAAGTTAGGGTCCGCATGTTTGCTAGAGACTTGTCTCCGTGCTCCAATATTATTCCATGGACCATTGGCGAAGTGCTATACATGTGCCCGTCAGAGACTACAAGATTGCGATCTTTATTTAAAGGATGCAACATTTTCGAAACACATATTTTGTACACTCGCAAGTGAATATATTAGATTGTATAAAATTACAATAATTGAAATACATTGTTAGATAAAGAAACAGTTATATACAGAAAATTCTAATTCTTATATTTAGAGAACACATTAAATTTGTAATATACCAAACGAGTCCAAAGAATAAAAATATCCATTTATTAATTTTTAAAATTTTCTTGCCATTTCAAAAATGGGACATGCATGTGCATTTTTAAAAACTAAAAATTAGAGAAGGTACCTAAAACCTAAAAAAAAAGAAAAAATAAATAGAAACGAAAATGTAGAATTTTTGGCGCTGCGATAAAAATTTTTCCATTAACTGGATTTTGCGCATGATAGAAATGTGTACAAAATGCAATTTGTCGATCACATGAAAAATGGATTAAAAATTGTATTTGTTTTATATTGTAGTATCTTATGGACTTATACAGATGATATACGCATTTTATTACATTATTTATTGCTATCGAATATTCGATTCATTCATCTTTATTTTTATTTTATCATTAAAAGATTACAGTTGTGTGTATGTACATGTATGAAAATGAATTACTTTATTATATCTCTAAATGTGATTACCGAGTATAAAAAGATATATAAAATTAAAGGATTAATAATAACAAGTTATAAATGTGTATGCCGTATAAGAAAATAAATATGAAAATTTGAAAGTGAAAGAAAACGCTATTTCTTCATAGTTGCGTCGACAATCAGTCGATGACGCTTATTACAAGTTCTGCAACGAAATTAATGGCTGCATTATCAGCCATCGCGTAATGAAGCGAAAACTTTACTTTCTAAAGACCGAGCTCGACAGCGCGCTTTCAAAAAATAAATAATAGACGTTCCGCGCAAAGCAGCATAGAACTATATCAGTGCAGTTAATAAAAGTGAACGTTCTTTTATCAAAAGTATGACACGTTTGTCGAGTAAACGATTATTTTCGCGATAATTATTGGTTTATGATGCTTTGGCCGCTTCATAATTACACCACGATATTAATTTGCTTTTCTAAAAGGTTAATTACGTTGGGAGTTTTCTAGCTTCATCGCTGTCAGTCACGAACGATTGAATCGCAAATATAATTTCGATAATGCTGAAACATGATGCGCCACGGGGGAGGGGATGTATTGAGAGAGAATACTGCGTAATTGTAATTTACCGCAATCAGAATATTTCATAGGAAATAACAAAATTATAGAGAATGATAAAATATGTGTAAATCCTGAACAAATTCCTCTTCCGACTGTAATTACTTTTTAATCAAATCGAACAGCGTGCATGTCAAAGCATTTTGCTGAAGTCTTTTATTTAACCATTACTTCATCGTCCATCGTATTTGCCGTATAAATAAAAAATAGCACTGAATACATAGTAAACGACAAATTTAACGTTGGAAATAATTTCACTTATATTCAGTAAAAAATGTAAACGAAAGAATTTTACCATAAATGAAAAATGAATATATTTTACAATATCCTTTTTCATACGCTGCAATAAAAATTGTTTAAAGCTTCATGGAAAAAAAAATTAGTATAATAGGCATAGTATTTCAAATCGCATTATCATATGCGCGATTATATTTACAAATAGAGAACATGGTTTCTAATAAAACTTCCAGAAAAATTCTTGGTAGTTATTGGAACATTATTATACATTGCGAATTCCTTGAGAAGACGTAAAATTCTTCATAAATATTGAAATTTCTGCAGAAATAGGGAAAATATTCGTGCGAGTAAACTATCTGGTTTAAACATTGCAATATCGCGATTTAAAGAACTCATATATATTGGAATTAAAACCTTCCAACCGTGTAAAGCCAATTCTTTTCGATAGCAAGACGATCAATGTGAGTTAGCTTTCATATAATCCGACATCAATATCAGTTCACGTCGAAATACCTCGACGTAAAATCAATTTTGCTTCGAAATAACTTGAAGTGAACGTTAAAGGAATTCTCATTGCCATATAAAAGAGCACTTTAATTAATTTTGTTTGATAGTTGAATAGAAAAGAGAATCGTATAGGCGTATATGTGGACTCTCGAAAATATTACTATTAAAATTATTTTGAGAAGGTATAACGTTCAAATTTTAAAATATTCTTTATGAAGTAACTATATATTTTTTTGAAATAATAATTATATAAATTTAAAATTTATTCCGCTAATTTAAATTTTACAATAGTGCAGGCTGAAAAATAAATAATTACTATCTTTTTTCTAATTTTTTTTTTCCAAGAGTTAAATTTTATCTCTTTATCATCTTATTGATGATTTTTGATACAATACTTTCTTTTTTTTGCTAAGGATAATTAACATAATGTAAATGCTTCAAATATTTCCAATATTTATATGTTACAACTAATGTTCACAAATTCTATAAATTCTCTGAAGCCATTATATCGCAACACGGCCTAAACTGCAATACTGGATTTGCGTATAATGCTCGTTCTCTTGCAATGTCGCTCGCGCGGGCGCGCGTTGTAAAAGTATATACAGGCACCGAAATGAAAGTTTCACATATTCCCGCGGATTGTTTCAGCCCGCGCGTTATTTCGATACCGGTCCGTCATTGGCGATTTACTGGCACGTGAAATCATCCTTCGAAGCTCCGCGGGCGAAATTCCACGCTTGCGTGACTTCATGGTTCTCCATACCAGTATCCGCACACGCCGCGCCGCATCCACAACGAATGGCAAAACGTGTTAAACGATATCGGATTGCATGCAACACACTCGCGACGAAACGAAAGTGCCAGCAATCGAAATTCAGAGACGGTCACCATCACGCGTATCTCGTTCTCCCTTTTCTGTTCCCACCAACGGCGCATTGAACGAAGTTAAACCCGCGCCCATCGATCCGGAACTTACGCGGCGAATGGACCTCGGCTCTTAAAATTTTATTCCACCGCGAGCTGCGGCATGGCAATAGAGATGATATAAAGAAAATCGGCCGCGGAAAAAAGGTTTATGTTATTCGAAATGGTATTACGAAAGTATTGTACACACACAATTGGCTCCAACGTAATTTCAAAAAGTTTAAATAATCGTACATTAAAATATCTGAAATATTGTCAGAGATATATCAAATTACAATGTTAACGGCGAGAATATTTTCTTTGTATAATATACGAAATAAATTAAATATTTTCACATATGTGCCTTTCAATATAAGTATATAAAAGATTTTAAAATGTTCAATACCTACTCGGACAGATGGGAATTTAATAGAAATCGTATCCCTTTTCTTGTGTCTTTTAATTACATTATAAAAAAGTTTTAAACAAACTTGTCTGTTCACATATACATATCACATATTGTCAAAACAAACGTGATTTGCTGAAAAAATAAATGTTTCTTTAAATCTCTGTTATCTCATTTCCAATCGGTTCGGCAACTTTACCGATTTGTCTCGACAACTGTCTAAATAATCTAAACGACCGGAAGCCATGTTATCGTATCGTGCGATTGCTTTAACACGGAATGATCTGACAATAACTACCGTAGTTCCAATGTAACACGACCGCAGATAGCACGGAGCTGTATCGCGGCATCGCAGGAAAGTCGAAAGGGACACAAGTAGCTGCGGCAATCAGAATTCAGAGACCGTTTCCTTTGGCGACCGAGCCCCGCTCGGTCCAACCCGACCCTTAAAGTCGCCCTTCTCTGCCTTCCGGGTTCTCTGTCGCCACATTGCGCGCAGATAAACAGGAGATCGTACGCTCTCGCTTTGAAACTTTCCCGGGTAAGTTTGCCAGCTGCCGGGGGTCGGCGAACCAGAGGCGAGCCAGTCCGCCTCTCTGTGTGGTGGTCTCTCTCCGTGTCCACAGAGATTGCGTCGGACAGAATCGATATCCTGGCGGAAGCCGCGCTGCGAGACTGCTGAAATGCCCCTAATTGAACAGCTTACTTCGAAAAAGATTTGGATCAGCGTGCATTTTAATTCCGTGACCGGAGTAACCTTTTATAGAGCCATATCTTTTTCGTCGTAATAGGATTACCGCATCTTTTAAATTTTCGGAGATACGTCGGAATTTTAAATGAAGCACTCGACATAAATATATTATTATTCGTTTCTCTTATAGCCTTTATTTTACTGAAAAGTAAGTCTTAAAGTTCCTCTAAAGGAGAAATCTATCGATTTGTTAACTTTATTTCAATAAAGTCGCAACATTTTATGTTGCTAAATGTAACTCCATACTCAGTCAGATTTGAGTTGTAGACTCGATTCATATAATTGTATAATTTAAAAAAAGAACGTGACTATGTGAATTCAGTTCGCAGGAAATTCTGGACAAATCAAAAGTTCTTTCACAAACTAAAATCGTGTTTGGAAAACCGTTACAATAACAAAAGTTTCTATCAACATAGGATGAGAAATATTTCCTTCGCGTCCTTGTCTGCAGAATGTAAATTTCTCATGTAGTAAAAATATCTTGTAATTAGGAGGAAAGGGGCGACCTAATCAAACAATTTGGAGCAACATGCTCAACACAGTCAACAATATCATCATAAAATACATAACTGTTACAGATAATATGGGAAGGAAACATTTTCAATCCATTGATCTACTAAAACTTTGGTTGTTGTTCTTAGTCCCTCAAAGTTTGTAATGGAAATTTTGATTCATCCTATATAGGATAACCCAAAACGTGTAACAATATGCTTCCTGTGTACATTCTAATATTAGATATACGTTGTCTATGACTAAAATAACTAAAATAATTAAAATAACAAAAGATAATAAAATAGATATTTAACTAAAATAATTAAAATGACAATAAATAATAAAATAAATATTCCTCAAGTAAAAGAGTTTAACAATAAATGGAGTTCTGTAAAGTGCATATAGTAAATCAAGGGAAAACTTTTCTTGAAGCAATTTTTGCGTGACTAAATCAATTTTTATTTGAGTGATATCATACATTTTCCTTTGCGCCACTCGAAATAATCAGTTGTTTCTGAAGCAAGTCGGATTTGCTGTAAGTTTATTACGGGAGCAACTGGTTCTAGCTCGATTCTAACCAAATTCTGGCCAGAACTCAATTCGTTCTTTGTAAGTTTAACTGACGCCAAATCGCAATCCCGGAAACCTAAATCTAATATCGATCAAGTCTTAACTCCGTCTTAACTCGTTCGAAATTTCGTTGCGAATTAGCCCGGACTGTTGCCTAATTCATTTAAATCGATTTCACTTCGCAATGCAAATTAAATTCTTTTTCTAGATTTTACATAATCTTAAATGATTCTAACGAAACTCTAATTTGAATCCTGTAATTTGCTGACATAACGCGAAACCTCTACTAATTTTATCATAATCTGGAATAATTTTGTCGCAAGGTAATCTTCAAATCAGAATACCGGAAATATTACAATTATTATTCCTTAGAACATAGCGAAATGGAAATTTTGTTAGAAAATACGCGATATTGACATTGTTTATATTACTTACGCCAGATGTCCAAGAGCTATTGTATTTTCTTTCGCATTTTTTTAATACGTTAATGAGTTTAGTTTTGCTTTGTAGAAAATTATAGATGTTATTTTCCCTCATTACTTTATAACTTTTAAATTTTATTTTTAATTTTCTATGACATTTCCGCTTTTACGATATTTTTCCGTTTTACAAATACATCTTAATAATTAAATTAAAATATTAAAACTTTGTATGTTACAAGAACATAAAAACTTATTTTAAGATTTAGTGAAAAAATATCAAGAAATTAATAGTATATACATATAACCAAATAAAGAAAAACAACTCTTCTGGAAACACCTTCTTCGTATACGTAACCAAGCGTTAACTCAAGTGAAAAATTTGATATATCGATATAGAGTGAAAGGAACAACCTTTCTTATAAAAGCTTTACCTAAAATGGTGGGAAGTGATTTATTGTTTTATATAATATACCTTTTTTCATATGACGCGTTTGATCTATATGATATTGAACCCAATTTTACGAGAGTCGCAGCCGTTATTTTTTTCGACAATTTCAATGCACAAAATGTGACCAATTATACCTATCAGCGAGCGTAAACGTTCCCTCTGTTAAGGGGGTGGTACAAGTGTACAATATGTGGTGGATAATATATATACAACACAGTAAGCTATATGTGTCGATCGGAAGAGTTGTTCAGAACGGTCGAAACGACATTGATACGTGTATCAAAATTATTCACATTTAATACAATTGAAAAGGGTGCTTCTGGAGAAGTATATGAAAAATATGAAAAAGCGATCAATATGTGCAAGTTCTCTTTCGGTAATTTCTTCTACTCATAATTATAATGATATTATGCGGAATTCTATTAAATTAATAATATATTGTCAATTATTAGTACTAAAATCCTGTAGTTTTTCCTATCTTTTTCTTATTTTTATTTTACATGTAAATTACACATTAATTATAGATTGTGTACGTCATGGGTTATATCTCACACAATATACATTATCATATATTAATTAAATGGCTTTAAAGAGATCTTAAATTTGCCATGATGGAATTAATACTCTTTTTAGTGACGTAGTACAATATTATTAGATACGTGTTAGTCTTTACATTTTCATATTATAATTAGTTTTCACGTGCGCGTACCTAATCATGAAATATGCACCAGACATCTAGTTCGTAGTTATCAATGTTTGAGCGAAAGTTGGCAATTAAAATATATTAGGTAATATTTAAAATGTATTCATATACGGCCTTATAAAGTTTCCATTTTATTCGTGCACTTTTCTAATGAGAATTTAAATAGCTTGCGATGAGATTACCTGACAAAGACGAATATGAAATTTCGCATATTTCTGCGTCGCTGTGTCATACGGCGAGCGTGAGTAGATAGACATGACGAAGGCAATGGAAATTTTTTAATATTATTTCATTGTATCGCCATACAAACACAGCTAGACAAACGATGCAATTTCAGTATACGCTCACGCTAATGTGACTATTTTACAATGTCGGTAAAATTCCATCTCTGAGAATGTTTTAAAATTAAAATAAAGGTTACGCGGAATTAATAAAACAGACAAGATGGTCACGGCAGAAAGTTTAATCAATAATTAAGTCAAAACCTACAATATTTCCATAAAATACTTGCATTTGAATGTTTCTAGTATTTTATTTTCCCTAAGAGTAATTTTTCATTAAATCCTTATTTTTTTACATTTTTTATTGAGAATCAAAATATACCTGCTAAATATATCTCAGTCTAGGCATTTCCCGTCACTATAAGAACTGCAAGTTCCGTCCGAATTAGCATAGAATTTGCGTGAGAAATGATCAATAGATTTTACATAATCGGCCTCTAATTAACAAAGTTCAATTATCAAGTTTCTGGATTTTAAATTGTCATTGAAATCCAGTTACTCCGTCAGTAAATTATTACAACTTTTCGCGTAACATTTCTCAAGTATTCTATGTAACTTCGTGTATTTGTTAGCCATGTTGCGCGACAGTTTCAATTCGCTTTGCACAATTAACACAGATCGCGGTTGGTTTATTGATAAATAAATATACGACATGTCTCTACATAAACTTTAGAATAGCTATTTTTAATTATCGTTTTAAAAAGTTTTGATAAAATTATTCCGTAGTTTATTATAAAAAGCCAAAAATTCTTTCTTCCATTTTAGCAGTAAGTATATGTACATCTTTCAAAAATTGAATAATTATTCTTTGGTTATACCTCCTTTAAGAGAAATTTCGAATAAAACAAAATTCTTCAAATCTTGTAAGTCACTTTTTACTTTGCGCACAGTAGGTTTCCTCTATTTTCCAAAAGTGTTGAACAGGATATAGGAAAAGTTTTCTTCTATTACAAATCCTCTGTATTTTATACCTCGTATCTTCTGCTGCTTATTTCTCTTTACTATACCATTCATATTTTACGGCATATCATGCGGGATTACGTCATGTTATATGCGGATGCATATGCGTGTCATTTGTGCACGAGCGCAGGTTGAGACGCGAAGAAAATTGGATTTTGTTTTATATCTCTACGACGATTCTTTGTCAAGCTCAGATGTTTGATAGTGCCTAGCGCGGCTTTCATTCATAAACCATGAACGAACGCTATAAAATAACACTAGCGGTAGCTCAGCTGTACCGGTGCCGCGGCGTGTGTCAAGCGGAAACGAATGAATGGTAATTTCGAGCTGCAGCCTTAGTCTCTCTATTAAGATCACAATTTCATGTAAATATCGATAACTTGACGTGGAGAAATAGGAGAACGACATAAAACTGCAGGAGACATTGAAAAGCCTGGAATTCGCTGTCAATGTTATAATATTAATTCCTTGAAGCATATGTGGTTCGCATAATATTATTATGTAATATTAATTTAAAAATCTCATTGTTTTTTTTAAGCAATGATGCGTAAATATCAGTGA
Organism: Temnothorax longispinosus; assembly: GCF_030848805.1. Lineage (NCBI taxonomy): Eukaryota > Metazoa > Arthropoda > Insecta > Hymenoptera > Formicidae > Temnothorax > Temnothorax longispinosus. The sequence continues at coordinate 5,535,840 of NC_092364.1, read as the reverse complement.
TAGTGTGTATATGAATTAGGATATAAGATTTATTTAAAAAGTCCCACGTATATAACGTTTTCAAAGCATAACGTAAGCTGTTCTCGAAATTTTATTAATACGAAAATATATTTTTTAGCTTAATTAAATACATCCATCTCTATGAAATATATCATATTTAACGAGAGCATTTTTCACCGATGAAGTTTCCGGATAATTAAACAAGGCTGTAATTATCGCGAGCGTCTGAGCTCGAACTCAGGTAACCCTATATCCCTGCATCTGACGATGGAAGATTCACCGCGTAACAATCCCGATGTTCACTAATTATTCATAGCCGAGAAATAATCGTACTTGCATTGTACTAGAAAAAAAGTACATATACACGGAGACAATCTGTGCATAAAGAAAAAAGAGCGAGTCGCGCGACATACATCGCGCGGGGTTTTATTTCACTATAGGCGTAGTGCCTATGCGGCGGACCCCGGGGTTCTATTCACATTTATCTCGGTCGGGTTTTTTTTTATTTTCCATTCAGTCTAACCGCCCATTGCTGGCATTCGCCAGCAACTAGCAAGAAGGTATAAATAAATAAGTTATGCGCTGAATGCTCGCTCGCGCAAATATACGCGGCCGTCGATTGTCATCCCGGGAAATCGGCCGTGCCGCGACGTGCATATAGTCCGCTGGAAATTATGAGCGGCAGAACGTATCATTTGTTTCGTTTTTCAACATTTTCTCCGTCCGCGACAATCCGCCGTATTCTGCCTATTGTGCCTGCACGAGCGATACACTGCAAGTAATTGCAAATGCGTTTTTTTTTCCAAACAAAAGTATTTAATACAAAACGAAGCTCTCTATCCAACAATAATAAAAACCTGCAAAAAAAGACGCTCTAAATATTAAATTACGTTGGATAACGTTTATAATTTTTGTATAAAGTTACTCAAGTACGCATATTATCTATCTATTTAAAAAGAATATCAAAGTGAGTCAAGTACGAGATCAAATGTTAGTAAAGCTTGGTAAATTGAAACAACATTGCATTATAATGTGCGCGAATGCGAATTGTAAAATTGTGCTGCTTACTGAAAATATTTTTCCATTTTCAATGGTGCTTTTGAAAGCGTTAAATAAACAATGTCGCCAGTTCAAACACTTAGAACTCATCTCTTAGCTTTCGTCGACCCGCTATTATTTTAACATAATGCCAATTTTTCTCGTAAGGAAATTTTATTTCTGCGGTATAATAAACGTTATGCTAGCATTATTAATTATTATTCATGACGACACGACGATATGTCAGTCGGATAATATTTCTTAAATTGGAGATGTCTAAAATAAAGTTAGGCGAAGAATAGAATTTTTCTATTATTTCCTTAGAAGTTCTTTACGAAACTTTTTACGTTCAATGGTATCTTTGACGTCGGAATCGTCTAACGAAATAGAATAAAAATATAAAAGAACAAGAGCGGAATAAAATAGCATATTTTCCCCTTTTTCTTCTAACCTTTAAAAAGTGCTCGCCAACGAGCGCAACTTAAGAATTCTGAAAATTGAATTTTCTGCATATTGAATCGTATTTCTCTGCTCTGTACCGCGTCTACAGAAACAATTCCCACGTGAAAAATTCTTTTTTGCGGAAACGACGAAGTTCTGAGTTATGGTCTGCGTTATGTTTATGTGCGCATTTACATCTAGAAAATAAATATATTATGTGTCAAGACGCCGTTAGAATTTGTAATGAATTTTTTGCTATACCTAACTCAGTCAGATAAAAAAATTCAGAAATAAAAAATTTGTACAATTTAACAATTATACAAAATTCAATTAAAAATGAAGGTACCTACTGTATAGAAATGATTGATTAAGAAACCAAATTATTCTGGATAATATAACAATTCATTAATTTGATTGATTTATTTAATTTAGTAATTTGTATTAATTTAAAATGAAATTTAATAACTTAGTAATTTGAGAGCTTATATTTCCGGAAAATTTTCGCGCGTAATAAAATATAGCTGAATTTATTACTTATATTATACAAATACACGCATTGTAAATATAAAATCATGATATATTAAAATATGTATATATTACATATCTAAAAATATCAACTTTAATTAGACGCGTACAGCAATTATTTCAAAAAGTATAATACACATCTGAAATAAGTTAATAGGTATAATAACATTAAAAATTCTCTATTGCGATTCTACTTCATCTGTTCAATTTATCAATCTTACATGTAAATGCATTAAGAAAAAAAATTGTTCGAGGAGAAAGTAGGACGCTGACACTGATTGCGAGCTATCGCGCCATATTCCTTTCCGCGACCTCGTGCGAAATGAGATTTGCAGAGAGCTTAATGGACCGGCGAACGACAATTGGATCTTGTCTACCAGTCGTGGTGTAGATATTCAACCCCTTATCTTGAAACGTCACTGATTCCAATTGCAAGTTTCGCCGTGCGTCTCGTATAATGCCCGTCCGCGAAATCGAGAGATCGCAAACGTCCGACGCGTCGCCAAACTCGAGAAAGCACTCTCCCAGAAAATTATACCTTGCATCGCCCGTTATCTTGCGGTAGTGCGTGTCAATATCCTGTCAAAGTAACAATTTGCATATTGACATTTCGCTCATCGTAAGTAAGATTCTCGTAACCGCGCGACACGCCGTTGCTTGTCGCTGCCTGTCCTTCGTATACAGGTATTTTCAATTCAAACGCTTTTCCAACTGACAGACAAAATGCGAATTATATCGCGGAGTGATGCGAATTTCTCATGTTTAGTCTGAAGAGAATTTTATTCCAACTGGTATCAGTCTCGTCATTTGTTAAAAAATTAAATTACTATTTACCTTCTTACAAATTAAATGTAAATTTCTATTAGAAAATTTGCCATTGGAAAAAATACAAGGTAATTATTTTTAAATAAGTTGCCTTGTGAAATCAATGAATCTCAATAAAAGCGGCTATTAGTCATGAAACATCAAATGAACATGTGTTGGCCATCTTTCCTCTATGGCCATCTTACCCGAGTTTACCCTATTATTTACATTATTTACCAACTCAATAATCAGACATTTTCTAATAATTTTGTAATGGCTTTTACCATTTTGTCGCTCATAATACACAAAATTCATTTTCACTTAATGTAAAACAATCTTATTTTTCTACAATAAAAATTTTGTTTGGCACTCGATTTCCAATATATTTGCCAATTAAAAATCTGTGAGTAAAAATTGTGTCTTTATTGGATTTTGGATAGCCGGAAAATAGAATTGCTAAACTCGTTACAAAAATTAATTAACGTCAAACTTGTTAGCTGCAGCGAAAACAAATATCAAGCGGGCAAGAGCTTGCATAACCCCATGGAAAGATAAAGCGTTGATCTCGAAGTTCAAAGAGATACCCCAGATGTTATTGATTACACTCGTATACCGAGCGCATTCCGCGGCATTGCATGCTGAAGAGCAAGAAACTCGCGTTAACTCCGAAAAGAGATGAACGTTCGCGTTTACCCAAGCAGGAGCGCGGTTCCGCGGCGGCCAAAACTGCACGAATGCAATTTAACCTTCCCCGTTTGAAGCGCATCTAAAGAAAAACATAGAAACGGGTGGGTATAGCTAAAGTTGCAACGTAATTCGGCTACCAAACGGTATGCATATATCCTGGCTGCAGTCGACCCTTTAACCCGCGGAATCAAGAACATCGTTCCGGGAAGAGTTGCGCGGACCGCGCGGATGTAACGAGCGTGAAACGCTCAGTTTTTCTGCCTTGCGAGTGAGCGCACACGTCCGCCGCCAAAGCCACCACTTAAAATCCTGCAGGGAAAAATGCTGCCGGCAAGTCACCGACAATAAAAATAATCATTGTGGAAGCGAGCAAAGATCATAGGATACCCTCCCGACCCTCTCTGCATTCGTTACCTTTCTCTCAAAAACAATCCCGCGCTTACGAACAACATCTTTGATGTTTATCAACGTTGGAAAAGCAAAATCGGAGCTTCGACAGGGATCTTGATATTTTTGCGCGTTTTATTACGTTTGTTGTATAACATGAAACATGAAATAATTTCTTTTAATGTATTATGGAAATAAAAAAATTGCGGATTTATTTTTAGAACTGATGCTTTTTATTAATAATTTTCAATGCTGAATAGACATCAGCAGCAGAGTTTTGAATAACATTTTTGTCGCAACAAAGTTGCTTTTCAAGTTTAGCTCACATAAAGCTTTTAATTTACAAATGTTATTGAAGTTCGTATATATGGACTGTAAACTTATGGAATCAATAAGTTTATAATTAATCTTTATTTCGCTTAATGGTATTTTGTACACAAAACATATTACTTAATAACCAAAAGAATTATTTGCGTTTTCTATAAAAATAGATAAATGTAATTTAGGATATTAGAATGCGGAGTTAATTACATGTTATTTAGCGTGCAAGAAGAAAATTCTAAAACTTGTGCTTTTTTTCATAACTAAAAAAAACTGTACACGAATATAATATGCTCTCGAATTTCTAACTTTGCCCCTATCTTTGCCGTTAATCATCGCTATTGCGCGATTAATTGCAACTGACACACTATAATTGAATGTACAACTCGCTTGTCCGTACCAAAGAACGCTGATGAAATTTTACAGTGGTTTCGGTTGCAGTGTTAACAGCGCGCCGTATTGTTAACGAGCGTGTATCTACGATTTAATATGCGCGTTCACGCCCCGAAAACGCCGCGGGGGTTCTGCAGTTTAGCATAATTGTTATTTAACATTCGCCGCTGTTACCGCTGAGCATCGCGCTTACCGCTGAAATGCATACAAAGAAGTAACCTCGATTATTTGCAGCGATGTTATGATGAGGCTGTTTGAAGTGAATCCGAATTTAACGTTGCTATTTACGCCTCAATCGCATTCAGAGTGTCTGAAGTAAACATTTGCGGCAGAAGGTAGAATGATACTGTGTTAAACTTGTCGTTTACTAAGTGATTTTATATAAACAATTTGAGTAAAAATAAATCGTGACTTACTAAATATACTAAAATACATTTAGAAAAAGTCAAGATATTTAAAGTCAAAATACTAATTTAAAAAAAAAGATTTTTAAAAAAGATTATTAAGTAAAAGATTCTGAAATCTTTTTAGAATTTTTACGACATAGAAAAATTAAAATCAAAAAGTTTAATTAAAAATTGAGAATTAATGTTTAAAGGAATAGAATAGTGTGATTTAATCTTTACATGTAAATTTTATATTTCCTGAGATTTTATGTTCTCGAGCATTACATTACGTATATATAGAAAATGTTTTTCTTTATTTATTCCTTCATGTTTCTCGTGAAGAAAATTCCACGTTTCTTGTGTAACTTTTTTATTAACGCGACAAAGATTAAACTAATATAATCCATTAGCTTAAGAGCGAGCTACCTGCATCACGAGTCTTGCTTGAAAATTCTTAGCTATTTATTCCATTTTTTCCTTAACACATTGTCGACCGAGCGAATTGTGTCTGACTATATACTATTATGCCTGACTGATGTGGCATTCGTCAGAAATGTCCCTTAGGGAATGCAGCACAAAAATCGAAATTGTCTGAAAATAATGACGCATAAATCGTAGATATATCGTGTATATTTAATTTACCAAGTTTTACAATTTGAGATTAATTAGGCGTGAATGTCTTTATAATAATGCATAATTTGAGTATATATTGTGTATAGTTAAGTAATCTAATTTCTGTATTTTTAACGAGTTATAAGAGAATATTACTGTTTGTATTGAGAGCCAAGTCTTTAGGGGATGCGGCGCAAAAATTGAAATTATTCTGGTGTGAGAACGCATAATTAGCGCATAAATCCTGACTCCTGAGTATACTTGTTTTTCAGAATCGCTTGTGATTAACATGTGGGGGTGGAGAGCTTACTGGCGGCCTCCATTAAAAATTAATATGTTTTGATTAAACGAAACGAGCGCCAAATTTTTTCTTATGGATTTGGAGAGCAAATAAATATCGGTCCTGTAACGATATATCGCAAAACGGGAAGATTTTCGCGATCGATCAACAATGTCTTAATATCCAAAAACGCAATGTATAATGTAATTTTGCATAATTACGATTTAACATTCCCTATTACCTACATTCTTTAGTTTATGTAGCGATAATAAGACTCCATTTTGCTAAATGCATGTAAATTAAATGGTTTTTACCCCGCTAAAATGTAAGGGAATAATGAAGGAAATGATTATAGGATGTATTGTCAGGAGATAAAGCGTAATTGTCCTATATATTGTTTGAAAGTATGTATCGTTTATTACACCGCACTTATGAGGAATCAGAATCACAGTGGCCGCGTGTATCGAGCAGTCTCCGATTTACCGCTGCTCCGATAGAACAATGTGGAGTACTCCGCCTTAACTGATACCGCACGCTAGTGTTCTCGAATATTACTGCGTTACTCCGATCTGAACCGACCAAGAGTGTTATATCTCGAGAGTGTTATATCGATACTAATGTAACTCTTGCATATTTTTTATGTTAATCTTGAATTTAAAATTTAAAGATACAACATAAAGAAGTAACTTTATTCTTAACGGTAAAAGTAAAAAGAGGTAAAAGTAAAATGTTAACTTAATGGTTCTTCGTGCCTTAATTTCTAAATTTTTTTATTATAGAATTTGTAATTCTCGAAAAGTTTACGGAAAAAGAGTCAAGACTGCAGAGAAGTACAGAAACTTCTTTTCTTTTACACCTTCTGCTACGTCATCTGTAAAAATGTTATTTGAATACTTTCGCGTTTCCACGTTGCACGAATCGTTTCCTATTTGTACCAAGCAAAAGTATATTGCATACAGCGTATGGTATCATCGGGAAGGGAAGGTTTACATGCCACGTTTACGATATCCGGTGCATCTCACATAAGCGACAACCGCGATGTCAACGTTTCCTTCTCGAAATAGACAGTCGAAATGGAGATAAGATCTCTAAAAGCGAAAGAATAAAATTCTACGACGGTATGACTGGATTTTCGGAGTTATAGAAAAATATATTTTTTTTACTAACGTATAGCAAAGGATTTCACATAATAGTATTATTTTTATATAAATATGATTAGATTATAATATTTGTGAATATATATGCTATAATTTTAATAAATATTATACATATGTTACACAATTGCAGTATATTTATTAAATTAGAATTCAAGTAATATTTCTCTAAAGCTTCCGAAATATTTCTAATCCAGAGAAAATAATCTTTCGACGACGATAACAAAAGTTCTCTTTGCACAGTAAAGTGCATAAAAGCGAATAGCTCATTTATTCAAATTAAGAAAAGGAATACTTAGTATAAATTAATTTTATAATAGAGCGTTGAATATTTCGTAACGGTTGGCAGTTGGCACATGACGCTTGTTGTTTTTGCGTTCTATGCTATAGGCTCTTACATCAAAATTGCTTTGTTTATTATTCGCATGGCGACTCGAACGGGCAAGCAGCTCCGGGTGCCGTCGCATTTATTCCTCGCAACGCGGTCGCGACAAGTACCAAGGGAAACGCGGTTATTCTCTGTGAACAATTAACGATTATCAGCCTATGCAATTGATTCACTCTCACGATTAACGATTTGTGAGCGTATCGAAGCAATGGCTATTTATTCAAGCAGATATATTCGGCGTAATTTATTTATTCGAAGTAAAGCTCGAAGCGATAAGGGTTGGAATGTATAAATTATTATTTCATCGCGATATTTACGAGCCATTTCCAATTTAATTTATGCGTTCGAAATATATTGTGCGTACAATAGTGAATTTTGGTTGTGTATTTTGAGATAGTCCATCGTGTTTTATTCAATCATTACTCAATTTTGTTAATCACACAATATCAAGATGTAAAATGTTCATATTTTTCGGTCATTAACGAAATTCGTGGACAAATAATCGCTAATTATTTAGAGGAAATAATCGCGAATGGAACGGATAATAACCAATTCGATTGTGACACAAGAGTATTGTACTATTATAATTAATTCTATATTTTAATATTTATCAACCATAAAACTTAACTGCAACTTTGTATTTTATATCACTGATTAATTGATCAGTTAAAATTCTTTATTTGAGATTTATTTTTTGTTTTTATTTGTGATACGCGGTGGATATTGAGGACATTATTTCATGCAATTATACTTAATTTGCGCTATTTTTTGTTGTATGTAATATAATAAAATATGCGTTTAATTAACGGAAGTTAATTAAACGTACAATAACTTTGTCGCGCAAATAGAAATTGTGGTATAATGCATCGTTGTATAATAATTGTTTTTTGAAATATTAATTATTCTGTGCGTTACTTTAATGTGGATTTTATGTTTGTATGTTACAGATCAACGCAGTTTCTGCTGCTGCACATCGTTAGTCGGTGAGTCGAATTATTTCATATAGAACGGATTTTTGAGAGAAATATTGTATATATATGTTATATATATATACTGCATCTAGATACATATGTGTATCAATGTTATTTATCAATGCTAATAACAATATAAAAATATTAAATAAATATAACATCCCAAAAATCCGTTGCTTTAAAATGGATGTGTTTGATTATATTGGAACTGACATTTAATCTTAAGATTAATTTTTTATCTGTTCGTGCCTATGAAAATACATTTTTATGTCTATTTTCATATTCTTACATAGGCAAAGCTCATAGAAGAAAGTAAATATTTAATATGTACGCTTTTATTAACTACTAGTAACTATAATATTTATTGATACGTTTTCGTATCTTATATGATAAAGTATTAATTACGAGAAATATAAAATTGACAAAACACATTAAGAAAATTTATTGATAGAACTCGCAAGCATACATAAAAAAATAATAAGAAATGTTTTATCAAGATAAAAAGTAAGTCCAACAAAAGAAAATAAGAACAGAAGAATAGATTGCAAAAGAGAAATCGTTTTTAAATCTAAAGTAAAAAAATATTATCACTTTTATATCTTTTAACGAGTATTATAAGATTGTTAGGAAACTCAATTAACAGCACTTTGAGAATATAATTTTAATATATAAATAAAATTTTCAATACTAAATAAAAGATTTTATATAGACATATATTTTATATGTCTTAATTAATGAAATTTTTGAGTTTATTATTTATATAAACGGTGAAAAGTAAAGAAAAATGGAAAGAAAAATAAATTAGGAATATAATAAATGTGACTTGCAAATCATTTGAGTGCGCGATGCCATTAGCTAGATTTGATTTCTTATACATACGCATATATCGACTTTTTGTGAAGAAAAAAGTCAATAAAATTCACAACTTTTCTAATGACTACTTGCCGAAGTTATCAAAAAACACAGAATAAAATTACTCTTTCAACAAACAGTAGTTTGAAACTTCGAAACATCGAACTTCGAACATCGAACTTTGTACTTACTTTTTAGATATCTATATGCAATCTTCGAGATTCATAAATCCATGATGAATCCCGACTCTTATTTTATATTTTTAAGCTTTATATAACATTTATCTTACAAGCTCAATATTATGTTTTTTTTTATGTCCTCTTTGTGAAGAGATATTGAGCATCATATGTAAATTTTATGTTTTGAAAGCAATAACCTATTTGCAATTTCGTGATATTAAAACTTGCTAAAACAAGCTAAATTTTGTTGAATTGGTAACATTTTCAGTGATGTGTTTACATAATTTTTTTCAAATAAAGCAATTTATATAAAATATTACATTTTTATATTTTTGCGCTTTAATAAGCAATTATCTTAAATTTGCGATAATTATGTCAAAATTTATAAATAGACTTTATACTACCCGCTTTAATAAGCAAACATTTATAAAAATGTTGCTATTTAAATAGTTCAAATATAAAATAATATTTAAATATTGTTTTATTTTATCGGAAAAAAGTATTTGACAATATAATAAAATTATGTTCAGTGAGTGTAGATTTAGTACCTTGTGGACACTTTATCAAAATTTTGTTGCTCGAATATTGGTGTTTACGCCATATATTAACTCTTGAGCTTTATACGTTAATTGGATATTAAAACAGTGGTTTTTGCTGAAAATATAGCCTCAGGTCTGAAAATATTCACCATGGATATAAAACCTGTTCATGATAAGCTTATCTTTCAAAAGAAGTATATATAAAAGAACGTAGTGACTTGTCTCTCGATAATTTGGGAACCCGTACCGAAGTCTATAAAATAAGGAATTACATCGTCTTGGCGTGGCTGTAAAAATCCTCATAGGAGCTTTGCTCCTACGTAAGAAATATCTAATCTTGCGCAGCTTTCAAAGCATCGTATATCTTCTTCAGCGTTCAATTTTCTCGGCGACTAATAGCGGAAAAGGGACGCGCGTATCGACCGCGTATCAATCTTATTTAACTGCAGCATGCGCACCGTACGTTGCGTGCATTATAATGCAATTTGATGCGGCGCGTAACACTGAAGATAACAATATTAAGAGCTAATTATCTGCTCGAGATTTTTAGGTCTACCTTTTAATCAACGAAAGTGCGTATTATCTTCGGAGAATCTCCGTGTGGCTGGAATTGCGTTAATTATCGTGTGTATATTTTATACGGTCAGATAGCCAGAAAGGAGTATAACTGTACGTACATTAATATACCGATCGATATACCGAGACTTCGGTGCTTAAAATTTTATAAAGAGCACAACGTGCCACTCTATTATAGTGATAAAATATATCTATTTTACGGGAAAAAAATCTATATATCGAAATATTTAAAAAAGCCGACTATTTTTTCATGAATTTTTGAACACTTAAAGGAGAAATATCGAAAAATACAACACGGACAAATTTATAGTCAGTCTAGTCTCTCGTTCAGTACTTTAATGCCTCGAAGCATTAAACATTTTCATTCTTTATTTAGAGAAAAAGGAAATTTAGCAAAGTTCGCATTCAACCTACTAAATATATAAAAAATGAATCATTTATCGAATCTGGCATAATTAGATTGAATAATAGAGACGATTGTGTTTATCATTTTTCAATCTTGAAGTGCGATATCCTCTAGGCAAAGCGGAAATTAACGTCATGGTTTTGCAACAAGTTACGAACAGTAGTTGAAGATTAATGCTTGACGCAATTAAACTAACGATCATATTACATACCTAGCGTTAATTTTACAATATTGTAGTAACTGCACTAATTGACTCAAAGCGATTCGCAATTTGCGTCAAAAACTCTTCAAAGTACTTGATTATGTTTTTATCTCACTAAGTGGCTCAAATTCAACAGACGTACCGAAAAATTGCGGCACGCATTAATATCTATTACGTTATATCATTATAATCATATTGTTGCACGACTATCGTTTTTATTTTGTTGTATATTGTATTATTTAAAAAAAAGCTTTATACTTAAGGCATCATATACAAAAATTTTTAAAAGTATTAATTACATTACGTTAACGAATTAATACTATTGCATTACGCGAAATACTGATGATTATATTATCACTTATATAATAACTCTTTTTTACAGAAACGTATAAAATCCGTTCAAAATCATTTCCAATTAATTCCGTTCCCTCTAAATCGCGAGTAAGTATATAGGCGTGTAATCAACTAATGCAAGCTAAAGGAAGACGAGAGACGACATCGTAATCACGTTAATGCGCGAAAGTTCACACCATAAAAGTTCGATAATGCAAATCACGTGTTGTGTGAAAAAAATTCTAAGAAGGTTTGCCGGCTGAAAGCGCTTTCGCGAATTTCCCCGAGGGCGACACACTTATTTTCTGAAATGATATTAAATTTAACGGTAATCCACTTATCAGTGCGAATCGATAATCCTTTTGTAAAGCTCTTGTATCCGCACTATTTTTAGCGTGTAAACTTTTGAAAATGTAACGTGTAAACTTAGAAGGAAACAATTTGACGCAACATCTTTGTTAATGAGATATTTGAAATTAATTTCCGGCGTTTTTAAAAAATTTTAACAATTAATTAGAGAAAATGCCGATCGGATCTTGGTAATCTAATAATAATATTTCTACGTCAATTTTGTGTACTTTTTCCAAACACAGCTTTTTTGTTGACACAGTAAATTCATATAGAATACTTAAATCGATCATCGATTTAACTTTGAATGCTAGTAAGCATCCTTTTTAAATTGCTGTAAAGAAAAATTTATTACAAAAAATATCACCCCAGCCAGGGTTCGAACCTGGACCTCCCTGTGATGGCGTCTTTACCTATTCAACCACTGAGACTCAGCCGAATTAGTAAAGACTGCACAGGTTGTAGGGGTAGGGAGGTTCAGGTCCGAACTCACGCTGAGGTAACATTTTTTACAATAAATTCTTTACAGTAATTTAAAAAGTTGCTTATTAGCATCAAAAGTCAAATCGAATATCGATTTAAGTATATGGATTTACTGTTCCAACAAAAAGCTGTGTTTCAAGACCTACAAATAACCAAAGCGCAGTTTACTTGTGAGTATTTACTTGGAAAAAGTATAAAAAATTCACCACAGAAATGTTATTATTAGACTTAGGACCAGCCTGATCGAAAATGGCATCTTCTCTATAATTAATCGTAGGATTCATATCGGTCCTGTTTTATTATTATTTAAAACATTAATTTAATATGTATATAATAATTCTTTTTAAATAAAATAGACATGACATTTCGTGAATATATTTCAATATAAATGAAGATTTTACTTTAATAAATACATAATGTTGTAATATTACGAAAAGCAGATTTAAAAGTTTAAAACTGTTTTTTTTCTCAAAAAACGTTTTTTTAGAGAAATATATATATATTGTATATATAAAGCCGAATACACACACAACTACAAAGCGAAAAATAAAAAATGCAATTAATATCTTTTATATTTTTAACACGTTTTTTTTCCGAGTGAATTGATCAAATATGTAAAATTTTAGACTACGTGACTATTTTTCTCGCTATTGAATCGTGCTGATCGAGCGATAAACGAACATTCTATTTAAATTTTATACGGCAATTCTGTCTGATCTGCACATATCCAGCGTGAATATAAATATTACTCTTTTACAACCTGCTATTTACTCAACTTTATGAAACACTTGCACGGAACAGAATATATTTCTGTTATATCTTTTTATATTTCATTGATTTCAGTGTGAAATCACGTATGCCTTATACAGAATCAATTAAAAAGCAAACATTACTTTTAATCCTTCCTTGAGAATTAATCTATTCTTACATTTAAAAAATTGCGAATATTTTCCATGTACTTTTGAAAACGAACAAAATAGCATAAAATATGATGGCCGTGGCATTGTTGCCGTAGAAGTTGCATTATTTTTATAATAGGCTTTTTATATAATATCTATTAAATAAGTTATATTTTTAGAACTCGCCTATAACTTCTAGCTGATTTTTTCCTGTATGGTACCATTTTATACGGTAACTTCGTATAATGGGCACGTTCTGAATCGCTCATAAACCCGAATAGAAATATATCGTTCCTGCGATCTGCTATTTAGCAGAAATTTATAGTGCGCGCGCACTAGCGCACAGCCAGCAGCAGCAGCTTTTAAATAAAATTTTCCGTACCACCTACCTGAGTTAGGTTGGCCGTTGCTGTTAGGTCGTGCGGAAGGTGCTCCGTCTCGGGCCTCTACCTCGAGGGCGTAAGCACCCTGCTTCTCGCGATCGAACATTACTTTCGTGAAGATCTCGCCCGTTTCCCTGTTGATCTCGAAGTAATCCTTGCCCTCGTTCCTGTCGCTGTTTACCACGTAATATGTGACCTAGATAAATAACGCGAAGTTTATTGACTCCACCTACGTGTCTCGCATGCGCAAGTAACTGACAAAGAATGTCATAACTCCGCTGGATATCGCACCATTAGCGAAGAAAGACAAGAAGACTTGTTTGCTTAATAGAATAATGATGATATTCTGCGATATACGGCGCACCACAAATGAGATTAATTCATTAAAAATTTTAAGACATTCTGTGTAAGTTATAGAATGTGTTTAAAGATTTAGTAAGTTGTATAGCATAGCGTTACAATAACATTTCGCGATTGTATTCCAACAATAATGATATTTTTCTCTCTATTGTTATCATAATATTTATAAAAATTTATTTAGAGCTAATTAATCACAACCTTATGTGAACTTTATAAATTATTAACATATCCACCGTAAAGCGATTTGAATGATCCGAGATAAATTTCGGTCCTCGTGCAATATATATCGTGAGCGTATAACCTATTTTACAATCCAACTCGCTTTACCTCTATTCGTGCAAACTCCCTGTTTCATATTAAAATACATGTATGTATATAAAGTACGCGAAATGCATAAAAATACTATCGCCCGGAGTATAATGGCGTCGAGAGCGTGAAACTTTGAAATGGCTATCGCGAAAGAAAATTTGAGTAAATTTCGCGCTGTAAGACCTTACTCGGACAAGTTGCGAGCGCGTCGGGGCACTTTATGCCTTCCAATTTTACCGTAATGAAACGGCAAACAATGTTACTGTAACCCGAACAGGACGGTGCAATTTTATGTATAATGATGGAATGATTTTCTTTCAACGTACTCCATACTTCTTTGTAATTTCTTAATTAACGGACGAAACGAAAAAACTTGATCAAATCGACGTTAACGATGTTCTTGCTACATAGTGTGTTCAGCAAATTCCAAAATGCATCGTGTAGCACATTTTCGTTGGATTTTATCTAAATTTTCTACATTTTGCGATTAACATTTTCTATTTATTGCATTAGCAAATTCAAATTTCTAACGGAATTGATAATTACATGTTTTCTTATCGCAATTATAAGTTTTACATTAAATTAGACCAGCTTCTATTAACACGAATGTGAGAATTTCTTTAAATTTACGACCGAATTTTATCTTCTATATTATTTGTGTGCAATCAAATTTCTTTTTACTCTTGCAAAATTCTCTATTTGCTACGATCGCCGATAACGGTCGGCATGCAAGAAAGAGCGCAGAAAAGACGATATCGAGTTTGCAGCAACGCGATTACCGCGCTCGACTGCATGTCGGATTCACATTCGTCGTGTCCCTTTTGTCTCAGCCGTTGTGCGCATTTCCGTCGTGCAAACCCGGCAAACCCTACGTCCGTGCACATAGTAGATACGTATGCACAAATAGAATGTGCATATTTGACAGATCCTTCGCGCACGAAGAACTTCACGCACTTTCTCGTAACCGTGATGAAATTTACAGTCGCGCATATCTCACCCCACTTAATCGGCAAATTTCCACCCGGAAATTTCATGTGATATTTCACGGTCGCTCCGCTTCCGTTTATTGCCGAGGTAAAGCTTTTTTTAGCGGCTGCATCGCACGTCATTTTCGCGGAGCTGCTTGGCTAAGAACGATCTCATTTTTGTTTAACGAAAAAAAAATGAGTTTAACCCCCCCCCCTCTCCTCCTTCGTCCAAAGTAAAGATATATGGTATAACTTGCTTTTCTCTACAGCTATAATGCTTTTCATTTTTTTGTTTCTCTTAGAGATACATATAAAAAGAAATACGACAAAATTTGAAAATACGATTAAAGATCAGAAATAATAAAAAGATAATTTCGCAAGAATTAAAATCTTTTTCTGCTTTTTTTTATATAAAAAAGATTGAATCGTTTCTTGTAAAAGATTGTAAATTATATAATTTATAAGAAAAAATATAACATTTATGTAATGAATAATAATATTAACAAAAAGTGATATCTTTTTAATGAATAAAAAAACGGTAATAAAGTTATAAAATAAAATGCTCATTAGCTTGTCGATTTAAAAAAAAAACTTTTTATAAAATAGCAAAAAGAGTCCTATCCCAACTTACGCTTTTAAATTGAAAAAAGAAATTAGTCCGATTTAAACCGAGATCCGAAGATTATTTACACAATACATCCGGTTTGTCTCTCACAGAAACTCGTAGCTTGTCTCGTTAATTCAGCACGTTGATAATAATCGGTAGTTGTATCGGCATTACAAAATGCATTCGGTAGCATGGCAACCGGGTTTCGGTGTAAAACGAGTGATAATCACGCGATTAAATGTCGGCACGGTATACATTCGCGTTGTGCTGGCAACGCTGGCATATCCGTTAATGCGATCATACGTGATAAATTCAACGCCACTCAAACGCGCTCGTCGAAATTGCGTTACGGAGTTTATAACATTCCGCCAACGACGGCAATGCATTTCCGCATGAAACATTAAAGTTTCTCGACGCGACAGTCTAAGTTATATGGCTATATGCGTCTAAGCACCCTGTAACCGCCCTTATCCCCCAATTCCCGACCGCCCTTCGTTTCTCCTCAATCAGGACTTTGACAACCGAGCTCCCTTAAGTCCCGTTCAAGTGCCCCGCAATGGCACGATACCGAGCACGTTCTTTGGTTCTTTCGTGCGGCTTCGCCGCAATTCTCCTGCTATATCGATCCATTCGGAATCGGATCTTTGCGGTAAAGAAATGAGAAAATCGGTGTCAAACGTGACACGTCTTTTCTGGCTATTTTTCATTATGACCGGAGTTAAATTTTTTTATTAATTTTAATCAGTCTCGCTTTTCGTTGATCGCGTTTTACATAATAATTGAATATGAGACACAAGTGTCTAAATTACCTCTGTACTTCGTCGATAAATTTAATTGCAGTAGTGGAGTTAAAAAAGTGGATAAATGTTAATAATGAAATTGATTTAAATTAATTCAAAAATACAGTCATACTTATGCGCATTTATATATTCCCATGTATTCTAAATCAAAACCAAAACCATGCCAGAAATACCGCAATATCTGTTTATTGAACCGAATAAAACATGGAAATTTAAATCGCTTATCATGAAACATATATCTTTTGACTACATATTTATGCAAAAATTAAGAGACATATTAAAAGATTATGTGTTATGTGATTTCTGTATGTTTTTCAATTTATATTTTAGTTTGTATGTTTCACGATTAAAATACGCCAGAAGGAATTTAGAACAAACGTGTAGAGCCAGCATGCTCTGTTTCTTACGTATCGGAATTGATTGCGCGATATCAATTTACCTGATTATTGGGGAACGTTCCGTCCTTGTCGATGGCGTTCACTTGGGTGACTTTGCTGCCCACCGGTTCACCCTCGAGTACGGTTTCCTGTTCTCGTTCAGTGAACAGCGGTATCTCGTCGTTAACATCCTCCAGCATGATGTACACGGTAGCTTCGGAAGCCAGCTGTTGAGCTCCATTATTCTGGTGGGATTAAGTTGGCCGCGATTACAAGACGATTATGCATCGTGTACCACTTGATGCCGACTCCTCGTTTTTATTCTCGTGCAAAATTATACGAATGCATTTACATCTAAATGTATTTCGAGCTTCTCTTGGATTACGCGCATTCAACATTCTAACAATCTAATGCAATGATATATATTTTATTACTTGATTATATCAATCTTTCTTTCTTTACAAAAGATTATATTACATCTATAATATTTAACGCTGAATACATTAGATTTTAACTTTGATGCGCCTGTTTACATTTAACATTTAATGCGCAGAAATTGGCATTTTATCGCCGATACAGCAGAATATTATCGTGCTAAAATTTTATTGTCATCAATCATTAGTCATCTAATTTTAGGTTATATTTTTATCAGCATTAAGATAAGATATCTTTACGTTATTTCTAAGAGACGTTTCGATTACCGCGTTTTTTCACTTGGAGAAAAGCGTGCGTATAAAAGACAAGTCATACCTCCACTCGTATGGTGAGATTGTACTCTTTTATACTCTCATAGTCCAGCGGATGATTAACCTTAATATCGGCCCAAGTTGTCGCTTGCTCGGCGCGTTGCTGAAGGTAAAACGTATGAAACTTGTTCGTCTGCGCCGTCGAACCGGGCATTAAGTGGTAAAAGACCGTCGGATTATTGTCGATTCCAGAGCTGTCGACATACACAAAGGGGCGTATTACAAAGGCGCGCACCGGCTGCCCGGGAGCGTCGAGAACAACTTAACGAAACGGAAACGGAAACGGAAAACGGAAAAACAGAAAACGAAAACGGAAATTTCCTAAGGTAGAAGAGAGAAAGAGAAAAGGATTCCGTACATATACGTATCGATATCTTGAAGTTGGAACAACCGATATCTTTACGTGACTCGGAAATCGAAAGGGCAATTGTTACATATGTTATGTAACGTTTGACTTGCTCTTTCCAGTTCACAAAACGACAAAACGATATCGATTGCTCTAATTCCAAGACACGGATATACGGGATGCCTATAACTAACCGCCCATCCCTTTTGCCGATGCTATATGATTCGCATTCAGATCACACATTTTAGTATTAGAAAAATATAATAAACTTGATCTTTTTATATAAAGGTTGAATTTATTGTTATTGTAGGTTGAATTTATTGTTATTGTAAGCATATAGCTATATTTAGTTATAAATATAAAATTTAAATACGGATCTGTGTCAGAAAAAAGTTATATTTGCAAAATTTTTAAACAAAAGATGATTCAAAGTCAATATGACGACATAATTATTTTAATATGTTTAGAAATGCACATCTATTATGATGTGTATAATATTTATTTGAGCCTTAAATTTTAATTTTAGCTTGTTACGCATGACATATAGTCTTAACTTTATAAATGTATGTATCAGTACATTTTTAACAAGATACTGGAGTGTAATATTTTTTTTATTTATACATATATGCTACTTTGTTTTTTTATAAGAGCAAAGATTGTTAAAAAAAAAAACAAATGCTAATCAATAGAATATTTTTGTCGAGAAAAAAAGTCAATTTAACTGATTCATAGGCAAAAGGAATCGTTCGTTGCGATTGTTTCGGGATATCCTGTACATATGTATATTGAAAAAAAGATCGTTACTGATATAATGAGAGAAAAAATATCTTGAAATAAAAGATTATCATGCGATGTGTCGCATACGCGTTCATTCACGCGCGAGCGTATGCGTACACGACTAGAGAAGAAAGAGAGAGAGAGAAAGAGACAAGTAAACGAAGTTTGAACGTTCGATCGTCGTTATGGAAAAAAGAAACTCCTTCGCTGGAGCTTGTTAATACATCTAGGGTAAAACGAGAGGTAATAGTTCGACAATGGAATCTCACTGATCTCTATACGTTAAATATACGCGGCAGCGCGGCTCATCAACACCTTTTCTATCTTTTTCTCATTATCTTCGACACCGCCCGGTACGACGTTCGAAGCCGGTATAATCTCGATAATTACAGAATCTCCGAACGGTGTTGTGCAAAAGTGGGTTAATCCGCGAAATAAAAAGGAAGAAAAAGGAGTCGTATACACACAGCTGGGCCAGCAACATGAAACTCCGCATTTCAAACTTAATTTACTGAAAACTACTTCTGCTTACAATGAATCAATCCGCTTTTCCACAACACCGTGTTTCCTCTATGCTATACAGACGCGTGAAGCTGATATCTTTATTGCGATACTTAAGATGTGTAAGGATCAGTATACGTTTCAATTACTATTTCCACTATGCACCGGAAGTTAAATGGCGCTTGAAATTATACCGGTCAAAGCCAGTTATGTAATTCAGCGTATAGCGATCAGTGGTGGATTTTACCTAACGCGCCGCACGTCTTTCGCTTCCCGTCGTCGCCCGTTTCTTTTCCTTTTTTTTTGTTTCCCTTTTCGTTTCTCTGTTCGGTGCGCTCAACACACAACTGCGCGTGTGTATACAATTATAAGATGTGTTATATATGCGCGTATTAACAAGAGAGCGAGCTCTTAACCGAGAAGTGATTATAACCCTAGGCAACGTTCACGCAGTCAAAAGGCATATATTTGCTGCTCTAGCTACATTCCCGTTCGCTCGCGCGGGCCAATTACTATCCACGACTGTTATCGCTGTTAATTCGGTGGCAGAAGTGTTACAACCCCTATTGTATGGTGCTGTGTGTTAAAATGCACGAATTCGAGCGAGCGCGGAGTACGAGCTTCGTGAATGAGTGATTAGTCGATCAGACTGTTACTCGGTGACGTATTGTCATTTGCTAATGTAGTTTGTGGACTGTTATACTCTTGAAAACAATGGTAATTTATTCCAAATTTACGTACGTAAGTCTAGCTGTTGGAACTTATTAATATCAGGCAAAATTATAAGCACCCTGTATAATATATATATATTAAACTTCTCAAATATCGATCAATTAGTTGATTTGCCATTAATGTTTTAAATCTGATAATATTAATATTTACGTCTGACAATAACGAAACATTGCATTATCGTATGAGATGTTATATTTACATCTCATTAATATACTAGTAATATAATAATATTAAAGAGGCAAAAAGATAAAAAGAGCTCTTTTTGCTGCAAGAGGATAAAAGACAAATTAGTGCTATTATTTGAAGATTATTCCATTATTACTGCACTTTAAAATTAAAATTAAAATATTAATTATTTAATATTTTTTATTTGTTATTCATTAATGGCTGCATTCCGATATTCACTCAGTCAGTACTGAAAATCTATATTTTTCTATATTTTACATCACGTAATACTATTGAATGTTTACAGTACTCTGACAGTTGCTGACAGTAAATATCGAAATGCAGCATTAACACATTTAATTATACAATTATACCATTCGGCAGATATAAAATAAACCGCTAATTAATGGAACTAATCAATGAATAAAGTGTAGATTTACACGATCAAACATTTCATTTTAAAATTTGATAAATCATTGAAATTGTTTCTATAAGAGAGTTTATATCGTGTAAAATAATAATTAATATTGTAATTAAATATCGGATAAAAGATGCATAAACTTCTCCCTTTGAAATCTCGCTCGAGCAATTATCGCGCTCCAAGGCAATGAAAATTATGCGGAATTCATTAACAACAATTAGCTCTCATTTACTAATTTGCGATTCGCATAGTATCTCATTTGAAATTAATGATTTCAATTATGCATAATCGCCTAATCTCCAATTTGATTTGAATAGGTTTAATTAATTATCTTGCCGATAATAGGAATAGCATATACTATAGGAATGGCTACATTAAATCGGATAAATCGGAATTTATTTTGCGTGTCAAAAATTGTCGCGCAAAATATTAATTATTCATAATTTTATTTAGTCACTTGCGTAGTTAAATCAGCAGGTGAACAATTTAATAATTTTTATCTCCATTCTGTATTAAATACGCAAATTTTATCAAGCATACGAATTGCTTTTAATCTATTTATTTAACTATATACAAGTTACTATTGGGAATCGTCTCAAGGATCTCTCCCCTAATTAATCCCTAAGAAACCATAACAGTCTGATTCAATATAATCATTCGCATGTCCGAGCTCATCTCATTGGTCGAACGAACCGCACGGCTGTATTACATACGTGTTCGATCGTCCGCTCGTCCGATGTGTATACCGTCCATACACGCGCGCGCGCGCGCGTGTGTTTGCGTATACGTATATGTGTGTGTTATGCGTGTGTGGTGCGTGCGTTTCCTTGTCCCGCGCGTATGAACGTTGTACCGCGTGTACACATCGCTGTAGACAGCCGTCGTGTCATCCGTTAGACGTTCACGAAATGTTCATCGATCCGAAAGGATCCCGATGTCTCCCGAGAGGAGATTTCCCTCTAGTTCAAAGGGTGTACGACCGAAATTGACAGCGCCATTTGTCAATTCAAACACGGGGCACGATATTGATTCTATCTCACAGGATGTCCTATATAAAATCACCGGTCAATTTTTAATAATTCATTGGCCGATTTAAAATTATATTTAATTAGAATATCCGAGGAGAAATAGTATTTAAATTATAATATGTAAAATAATGGAAAATTCTTTGTCTGTAAGCGATTAGAAATGAGGAGCTTCTTAAACTAGCTTGTGAAATTAAATGAAAAATTGTTGTTTAGTTAATTTTAAAGGGTCTTTTCTTTTTTAAACTTTAATTAGAGGTTTGACTACGAAAGTACTTAATATCACAACTTAATAAATTTTACAAGTGATAGTTTTCTGCGGAATTTTGTTGGGAAAACTCTAAATTCGTAAAGCATTCGCATTAAAATTGTGGTTGCGGATCTGGAGTAAACAATTTATAAGATATTGCAATAAAAACGGAAAGAAATAAGGAAGAAAAGTAAAATCTGAATATTTTCCAAGACGACTTTTCCTAATTCGTTAAAGGCAATTTCGTCTATCGTTATTTTTTAACCTCTAGTATTTTTAAGTGAGTTATAGTGAGATTCTCTTGTTTCACGAAAGTTTAATTCTTTAAAATTGATAAACCTTTGATTAAATAGATCTTTTAATTTATTAAATGAAAGAATGATCTCAGAGAATGTATTCTTATTATAATCTTTACATAAAAGTGATTCCTACCCTTTCCGGGTGTAACGGGTGTAACTCCATATATATAGAATCTTGAATTGAACACGTTATTTAATGGCCGCTCGTAAAAGTCAAAGTTCGCTCTCGCGGACTACCCCTTTTATTACATATGATTTACAGTATGGCATTAAAATGCCAATATAAATGTCAACTACGAAATCATTGCCCTTTACAGGAAGATTATTGCGAACATAGTACTAGAAGGTACTAAAACGAGAAATAAATCTTAAAGATAGTCTGTTTTTTATATCTTGTTGTAATATTCTCTTTAAAGAAATTTTTATGCAAATAAAAACGAAAGTGTTATTAACTTTTGTTATATATATTATTAATTTAAATTCAGTCGTGGAATATACCTACTGCATTCTTTCGAAAATTAACGCGATCTTGGAAAATTTTGTTATAACATGAAGTCGAGAGCCAAATAACACAGCATAAGATGACGCAATTTACAATGACTGTACAATAATTTTAATATCGCGATCTACCTTTGTTGGTCAACGAATTGTATTTTATACTATATTATACTGCAATCCTATTATTTGATACGTTTAAACGAGATACGCATAATTACTATTAAACGAGATTATAGGCAAACAGCAAACTCGTGAAAATTGAATCAAACGCATCGTTAAACACACGTGATCTCCGGAGTAGATGTAAATCCCCGGGGTTCAAGAGTTAAATGTAGGAAACGTCTCAGCCGTTGTGCATCACGCTTAACGAGATCTTTGAAAGATTTAATCTTCGGGCATCGCCGCTCGGTAGCGCCGTTAGCGGAACAAGCTCGTTTGTGAATACGCGAGGATCTGTTAAGTGCTCATGTTTCGCCCGGAGCTCAATCATTTACGCGCGGCGCCGTGTTACGTTTTAAACATCGTCGCGTTTAAATTCACCCGTCACCGGAACCTAGATATTGCGCGAGACGTGCACTATCTCCCGCTCCTCTCGTCGCTTAACTTCGAACGGAAAGCGAGTTTCAGCATTAAAATGTCGTTTCTCGGAAATTCTTAAAACGTCATCCGGATCTTAAGTCACGTTCGTCTCAAGAGCGAAACGTATCTTTCGAACTGGCTTCGAGGGCGACTTTATATTCGAATTTACTAGAAATTACGTGAGAGAGCAAAGATTTTGTTCGAAAAATGTAGGAGAGATATAGTCTCGCGCGCGGACATTTTTCGAGCAACTTTATTTAAATACGCGGAAGTATGTCCGAATTGCGGGAAATGGCACTTTTATGTACAGGTAGAAGGATTTTCCGTGAAAAATGTTGGCATCTCTTTTCTGGAGATGATAAAACTAGCCTGGTTTGACATATATTTTACGATTAATCCCGATAACATCTGTTTTTCACGTCAGCCGTATTTTTTCTGGCCGTATAGAAATCAAGCGATGTTATCTCTTTCATTACGATAGCAACCAGTAAAGATTATGTGACGTACAATTCATGTTTATTTGTTGAACATTTTTATCGCTGTGCGTTAATGTTGAATAAATAAAATTTTATTATTAAATCAAAAGTTATTCCATAAAAACTTTAACTTTTATAACATTTATTTATGTATTCCCGGACTTCTGTAATTTTTAATTTAGTGTAACGATAAGAAAGAAAATTACATAAAAACTGGCGTTCTACTAATATGGAATTTTGTCATGCATTCATAATTTACAAGTTTATTGCAAGACACACACAGTTTGATGTTCTATATTGAATAAGTTCGCAAAAGTTTTGAAGTCTCGTAGCCAAAGTTTATCTTTAAAGTAATATGTTTGCGTCTTACAGAGAAGGGAATATAACTATAATCAGGAACATTGAGAGCAAATCATGAATATCTTATACACATTATAATATTATAATGTGTACATATTATAATATATTCTATTATGTGAAATATATTAACTGAAATGTATTAAATATATATAAGTGTAAAAATTATTAAGAAATTATTAATTATGTACGAAACGCAAATGCATTTCGTAATGAAAATTCTCTTCTGAATATTAAATATATTTTGATTTACACATTTAATCACACTTACGGCGATTTTTCTCGCAACCATGATCGATAAAACTGTATCAATATATTTTTGTCAATAATTCACTTATTGTTCTTTATAACAGAAAACAATTCGTTTTTTATATTTGTCGTGTAAAAATCCGCAGGGCGTCGAAAGCTATGTGTCAACCGGAATGCACCGAATTCTGCGATTGACAGCAGTAACGAGAAATCCCGCGATATATTGAACGAATGGACAGTAATATTGACACAAACATTTTTGATAATTGAAACTCGCGAAAAGTACTTTGTCGCAATTTTATAATAGAATACGAAAAACGGCAATTTTTTTCGCGATACGCAATGTGTGCATCGCATCGCGTTTTTATGTCATTCAACAGCCTACTGGTCAATATTGAATTTCAAAATAAATTTCTAGTGAAACTTAAGTGCACACGCGAATTCTCGATTCAACCCGCACGATTATAAATGTATGCATGAAATGCTAATGACGTTTTGCTCTCAACTCATTTTCGATTATAAATATATTTTTTCTTCATCTGTAATATGTGCAAATATATTTTATAATATTACTTTTATCATTATATTAACTATATCATTATATTTTCTTCAGTTGCTTAAGTAATGACATAGAAGATTAAACAACTGTCTTAAAAGTATATATATTGCAAATTCACGAAATAAAATCTCATATTTCAGTCAATTTCACATTTTTGCTTTAATAAAAATTTTATTTATTATTTTATTATCAAGACATTTAATATGGATATTATCAAAAACACGCTGAAGATAATAGCTTCCAATTAAATTTACGTCAAAGCAAAAACTGTGATAGTTGAAACGACTTCAAAGAATTTGTCGTTAAAAAAAAAAAGCAGGAAATCTAGAACATGGTATAACAGCGTATCAAATAAATGACGATTCGAACGATTATCAGACCGGCGATATTGGATACTCCATAGCGAGATTATTTTGATCAAAAGATAATTTTTGCAATATCGAAACTGTTCTGAAACACTCATTTAAAATTCGTTTAAAACACGGAATATATATAGTACACATTAATATCGACAAAAACCGTAGCAGCTTTGAATCGCGCGATTAATATCCCGGAATATATGACGACGCAACTCGATCCAAGCTTGTCGTTAAACACAAAGAACTCGAACAATGACGCCACTTATTACGTTGCATCCTTGAGAAATAAATTGCAACCATCAGCATTATGTATTCTGCATAATCGAAAAATACATGTGCTTTTTATGATTTACAATTGTTTACTCAATCGAATTTAGCTCCAATCTTAGTTACTGTTGCCTTCTTTTAAATATTAAAATGAGATTATAATAGAACCGAACCCAGCCAATTCTTAACATAGTATTAATCAATATAAATTTTGTATTTCTAAAATCTAAAATCTATATGTATACACATAAATATTATATATATGTAAATTTCTGAACCACCGAATACTTTTCTCAATTTTTATTCGTCAAATTTTTTTGCTATCTTCACATTTTGTATGTATTGTTCGTACGTTGAGCAAATTTTTCGTGAAAAAATTCATTCGTTGAAATCGAGCTGACAAAAAAAAGGTTGCCTCATTGCTTTAAAAAGCACGTTGGTGGTCTCTCGCTTGTGAAGTTACACATTGTTAATGTTAACACATGAAAGCTCAGAACCTCGTAATATCAATATTGATTGGCCGTTCTCCATTTGGATAAAATCTCGATTTTTCCGCGAAATTTAATTCAATGCTTTATTAATCACGCGACCGCGGGCGCGGCGCGGCGCGGTATATCAAATAAATTCACGTCGCCGTACAACTTTTCGCTGATTAATTCCGATTGCTCGTTAGCTGCCGCCAGTTGAAGTCGAATGTTAATTTAGGAGAATTTCCACATTACCGCCGTAATAATAGCGCGACTCGTGCCCCTGACAAATGACGCTCGTACGGCGATTTTAATTGCTCGTTACCTGTGGACGACGTCTGACGGACGATATCACGTTCGCGTGTCGAGTGGTTGTGTACGCCGTATATGCCCGGTTAGTATGGTAGTACAGCTCATAAGCGTGATCCTTAGTCCGAAGGTTTTGCATTTGTGAGTGTGTGAGTGTGTGTGCACGCACATGTTGTACAACTACGTCAAGTGTGTGTGTGTGTGTGTGTGTGTGTGTGTGTGTATGTGTGTGTGTGTGTGGGCAGAAAGCGAGCTTGTAGAAGTAAGACTGTCGCATAGAGTGATACGTGTAATTAAGTTACAATAAAAAAAAAGGACAGAGTTAGAAACCTTACAACCCCAATCTGTGCATAACCACCCTGAACCATTGGTGCGCGGTGACGATGCAAGTATGTCTGTATTTATGTGTCGTATGTGTGATTACGAATGCCCTACGTAAGGGAGCATATTATTAAATAATTCCAGTACAATTTCATCCTTGCGAAAAAAATCTTTCGACGTTACGCAGCAATTTTCATAAATACATATCTGGGTCATACATATCAAATTAGACATGAAAATGTAACAGATGGAGATACTTGTTTTGCGACAACATTTACTTTATTTTATAAGAGAGATGTTTTCCTTGTAACGATAAAATTGTATTGGAAAAATCTGTCGTCGGCTCACAATTGCCAGAAAGATATGGGAAATCAATAATACCGTTTTTATTTCGAGTCTTGTGAGAATTCACAATGCCCCTCTCTTTACTTTTCTACAAAAGAGAGGAACAAGGAGAAAGAATTTCTCGCCACTCGTTTCGATCTGCGAGCATCGCGTAGCGGCGCAGGTCAATTAGCAAATGCTCTTGCTCGCTCAATTCTAATTGGAGAGGTATATATAATTGCTACTGTACTGTTCGACGTGTGATACGAGACACGGTGACTTCAGCAATCAAAGATGCTCTAACTATGTTCATCAACTCCAATCTAAATCGTTACTCAACTTGCTGTCGAACGGCGCACAAGAAAGATCTCGCCGCACAAAAAGACACTACGAGAACACACTACGCTCTCGAAGAATAGAACGAAAAAAAAAAGGGAAATAAAGAGGAGAAACCAGAAAAAACGTGATTACCACGTCGTAACCTAACGAAAGGTAAGCAACTGACGAAACATGCCCAAAAATTAATTACGGCATTCATGAAACGTATGTCGATGATTGGATATATTGAATGAGTATATGCATGTCCTGGCGACGAACCAAGATCTAAAATCGATATAGCGATAACGGACAAACTGATAACAACCAAGGAGGAGTAAAAACGAAATATGTATGTACAATACGACATACTTGGTACACGCTCGACTGCGAAGTCAGGCATCGGAGGGGGGGAGGATCAACGAAAATCATAACTGCTCGATCATTTGCGGCCGCAGCTATAATGCTTGACTGACTCACGCGACTCCGACTACCCAGGGTAGGTGACGGAGCCTTAACACGAGCACACACAACGAAAAATGAGACGAAAAGTAAATTTTGAAAAAAGCCAATCCGGTGCGAAGGTAACTCAAAACAGAGGAGGAAACAAACGAGGCACGCATGTGAGTGATAAAACTATGATGAAAGAGAAATAAGAAAACGACAACGGTTGGTTCAAAATCAATAATATATAATCCAGGGAAGCATCTATTTCGTAAAACATGCCCAAAAATATGTTTACGGCACACACAACAAATGTATGAAAGATAGATAGATAGATAGATAGATAGATAGAGAGAGAGAAAGTTCTGCGTCTAATTCCGGGCGCGCGAGAGTTCGTCGCGATATACAAAATAGCTGGCAGTTACTGTTAATATACCTATTGAATCGCAGCGCAGAAAACAAACCTGTGACTTAAGGTAACGACGTTAACGGTTTGCGGCTTAATCACCTGTGTGGTACGGAATTAATGTTAATGCGTTTCTTGCTAGGCCCGCGAATTTCCCGACGAGAGAAGCGATTATCGGCGGACAACATTATAGTGTGTGTGTATAATTATTATAGCCGGTGACATATCTGTATTGAGGCTCGTGTGTGCGTGGCGGCAACGTTGATGAGGAAAGTTCGCGGAAAACAAGCGGACTAACGCGAATGACGAAACGTTTTGCTGCATCCCTTTCCGGGCTATACATTGAACCAAGATCCTAACGAGTAAACTCTCTGGAATTAATCCTCCGAAATGTCACTAACGTCACAGTTTGGTGTGTGAAATTTGTATAGTATTCATGAGAACATCGCTTGAATATACGTTCGCAAAATCGACAGAGTCTAGCTTAATAAGAATATTTATTACACTGATTGTGAGAGCATCAGGTAAAGAAATCGCATAAGAATTTATGCTATAAAATAGACAATTTTCAAGATTATAGTAGAACTTGATTCAAATATCGTGCAAAAATTATATTAATATTTATTATATTAAGTTATACAGTATGCTGTAATGTCACGCGAAAAAAGGGCGAGAGAAATAAATAGAAAATATTAGTTGGAGAAAATTATAAAAAAGTACTCTCGTATGAAAAGTGTATGCTCCCTTAAAAAATTCCAACTGGACTACAGCTTTGCCCGCAACTTCGGATTATGCATTAGCATTATTTCTTGTTAATATATTCGCGCAGAATCGAATTGGCGCGTGTTTAAGCGAGATAAGCCGGGGGAATATTTGCGTGACACGGGCGTACAGGACTCTCGTATACTGAATTTACAATAAAATGTACTATCTTGCGCAGACAGCGCGTGACCGTTGCATCTGGCACCTCTTGTGCAGCATGTACGTATGTAATTAGCCAATTCGTTCTCGTCGGAAGTCCATGTGTCTCTGCGAGACCGCCGTTAAAAGCGGTACGTCAAGCGCAAACTACCCATTACTAACGTTTTTTCGACACGGCTTTTGGTATGTCCGCTACGAAAAAGACGCATTTGCGCCGGTCAGCTATATTTTTCCTCTCACATACTATCGCACGATTTCCGTCATGACTTGTTCGCGATATTTCTTGCAAAGTTACGTATTTTGAAATTTAGGATGAGACCCAGGATGAGACATAAACGTATTTTCTTCAATCTGTATGAAGTAATGAATGTGATACGTAATATATAAAACACAATACATAGAACAACAATATAATACATAGAATAATACGTATATCTAAAAAATTGATCATAGAAGTTTTAACACTAATTAGATAATACAGAGTATCTTTCTTTTGACTTTAAGTTGATACAATCGACTTATGTAACGACGATTTATAAAACTGTTATCATCCCGTTCATACGAGTTAACAATGATCTTCACGCAACAATAGGCGAATAATTAATATTTAACAGTAACCCGGGTCTACTTGTGTCGATTACTATGCAACAATAGGACCTCGCGCTTTGTTCGCGGAGAATTGTACTTTAGTGATAAAGGCGTCGAGAGGAATACTCGATGCGGCTGTTTCTCGGCTCTCGTACCGTTTCTTATATTCTCGCGAATTGCGAGGCATGATCTACGGATGAAAAGCGGCCTTTGGTCGCGTCGTTTATTCAATTTAGTGTACACGAGAGAGACGCCTTACTGGCGTCGCGGTAGAAAGAAATTAAATCTCGCTGCGGAATCAATTAAACCACTCGCGGAAGAATGAAAGTAGCTTCGTACCTGCGCGTGTTGAGATGCAGCAAAATGTTTCAAGAACATAATCCGCTCGGAGGCGGAGCTGACGTAATCGCATTGTTCGCAAGTGCGTTCGCGTTCGAGCCGAACAAAATAAAACGTCAAATGCTAACAAGGCCGTTATCTCGCGAACGGTCATATATATCGTGCACCGCGCCTATATATATGCATATATTGTGTGTCCTAGCCCGTGTGAATGCGTCTCGCGTGTGTTTGTACAAATGCAAAAGACGTATTTATATACTCGAACGAGAATGGTTCCGAACCTGAAGCGATGGTTCCTACGTAATGTTTCCCAGAAGGCTAGAACTTGCAAAGTGCAATTTAGCACCTATCTCGAAGAGTACAACAAAATATTTTGACCGTTGTTGGTACTCGCAGTAGTAACAATCAATATAAGAAATCTAGTTGCTTTCAGAAATTATCTTTGCTAATTTTTGCGAAGCTAGATGTTGTAACTTTTCTTAGATAACTTAAATTGAGATACCTCACTATTTGAACTTTTTTTTATGTTACTTGCTAATCTGAGTCCCCAAGTTTCTCGATCCGCCAAGAACCATCGCTCTAATGACCACGTCCTGCGTCGAAGATCCTCCAACATTCTCCACGATCCTTGCGATCGCGCAGACATGTCCCCTGTACACTCGACAATACGATCGTGCCTTCCACGAGGTCAATCCTATATGCGAACATAAGTGTGTAATGCTTGCGAGCGAGCGAGCGAGCGAGTATAGTTGGCGCGCGTCGCCTCTGCGAATAGTGTGTTGGTGTATGTGTGTTGAGTGTGTTGAAATGCGGTGTAATGTGGATTCGTACACAATATCAATTAACGTGCACAAGAACAATACTGCCACGAGATTGCGTGCAGGGCGGGTTCGTGCAGAGAGCCGCACGGAGCATTGACAGTGTGACAGACCTGGCTTTAATAGACACAACTTTAGCCCCGACGGCCATGTTCTCTTTAATGTAGATCGGGCCATACACTACGTGGTCCCATACGGGCGGATTATTCGCACGGTCCACAACGTCAATCTGAACCTCCACCGTTCGCGACAAGGGTGGGTAGCCCCTGTCTTTGGCCATCGCCTCCAGCTTGTACGTCTCGCGCTACGGCCAGACCGCGTGTATCAACAAACGGGAACAAAAAACAACGGCGTTAGTGTCAAGGCGCCAAGGCTCGTGGCAAAAAGGGAGAGTACATGGTACATGTTGCTCCCCGTTGTTCTTTTTTTTGGTTTTGTTTTTGAGAGAGGCGGGAAGAAGCTTCTCTCTCCCTTGTCATCCGCTGGGCAGTCACTCGCGACGCCCTGCCATCTCGGCCATCCGCCAACCGCCTGGAACGTTTGGCGCGAGCGCGAGCTCGCATTATGCACGCACCCTCGTGCACGAAAATTTGCACGTACGGTGAGAATTATTATAGCAAAAGCGCCCGCGCACGATTGCGATGCGTGGTTTCTCGAACAGTACGAGCTCCGGATGACGAGCGGCGTGTGATGGACGATCGACGATCCGCAACCCTGTATTTTCTGCGCGTGAATATCGCAAAGAGGCACACAGCAGGTTCTCTCGCTACATCCTTGCCTAAACTAATATTGAGCACGCTAGAAACGCCTGTAGAGAGGGCACGTTCACCGCTCCGCTTTCCCGCATTTTGCACAATTATTGGTTGTTATTGCGTATATATATTCGCTATATGATCCGCGCGCGGCTATCGCTGCGTCTTCGGAATCTTTGAAGAAGCGTGGGTTCCTCTTTGCTCGTATTTGCCGAGAGAGAACGAGAGTCTGTTCGACTGTCAAATGGAGTAAGTTTATAATTATGGAATAGATTTTAATAGAATAGTAAGAGAGTTCTGTAGATTGATAACGTTTGAAATTTGCAACAATTCTGCAATTATTTGTTATAAACTTAGTTAGAAAACAAGTCAGACGATCTGATTACGTAGTGCTCTAAGATGAATTCGAAGATAAAAGTCCCTCTATCGCAATATCCATGTTATTAATATCAGAGCAATCAATTTTAAAGCTACAGTTATCGCTTACGTTTATTTACAATATTTAAAACTTACTTCACTTGAAAATCAAAAGACTCGGATCGTATCCGAATGATATATCTGGCCGATTGAACCCTCGCTGTCTCCAAATATCGTCCAAGAGCGATCGCCGCGGCTCGCTACAGTACATATTGGGAAAAGATAGTGGTAGCAGTATAGTAATAGTAGTTGTTGTAGTAATAGGAGAAGGAGTGTCCGCCAATCAGCGATCTACCGCGCCGCGCTTAACCATAAGTGCTTCCGCAACCAAAAAGGAGGAAAAAAATATGGTATATATCGTGTACCCGGTTGTGTCTAAAAAGAAAAGTGTATATAGATGTACGAGAAAATGGACAAAATAAAGATCGAATGTTGAGATAGAATCAGAAACGGAATAGAACAGAGGAATAAAAAGAGAGAACCCAGAGTATGTCGGATAGTAAATACAAGTGCATAAAGGGAATCGACGGGACAGAAAGACAAATAGAATACGTGAGTAATTGAATGGGGAAATAAGCAAAAAGGGGGAGCGAGACAGAATAAGGGGGTTGATCAACACAGAGAGAAAAAGAGAGAGAGAAAGAGAAAGAGAGACAGAAGGGACAGCACTGCATGGCACGGCACGGCATGTCACGTGTCTTGTCTCGGTCATGTCGTGGCATACAAACCTGGCTTTCACCGACGTCACTACAGTACCCACTGTGACATTTTCTTTGATGTGAGTGGGGCCGTATACATTCAGATCCCACACAGGTGGTTTATTGTTTCTGTCTACGACGTCTAACTCAACGTCCACGTCTGCGGACAAGACTGGCATCCCTCTGTCGGAGGCCCGTACTCGCAGGCGATAGCTGTCACGCTAGTGGCAAAACATTGGGCCGTCAACTTATAGGACATTTTCTTTCGGGATTTTATAGTTGGCGGTTTTTTTTTGCGATTGTTTTCCGTTTCATCACTCTTTTTACTTTTCTTTTCTTTCGTTTTTGTTTTTTGTTTTGTTTCTATTTCGTCTTTTCCGTTTGGAGTTTACGAAAGAGCTAAAGCGTCACTCGGCGTCGAGCGCGTTCCACATAAGAAAGTACCCTCAAACGATCTTTCTGCTTTTTATTCGCGAAATTGAAACGGAAGAAGAAGAGAGAAAGAGACGAACAGATAGAAAAGATAGACGGAAAAACAGAGAGATAAAGGACCGTGCAGTCTCGTAGGTATCCTGGACATAGGACGACTCCGTTGCGTGTTACCTCGGTGATAGATTCACTGTCTAACGTAAAAATCCATTAACTTTCCTAATAATTTTTGCCCAATTTAATACAAGTGCATCGCTCGCATAAGAACAAGATTTATTGCAATGAACTCAAACATGCTGTGAGGTGAGTATACTTTCGTGAGTAGTTTCGTGATTGCAACATACAGTGGCATGATGATGACGGATGATGATGATGATGAGAATCATGACGATGATGATGGTGATGCTGATCGTGATTAAGACGGTAATTACGATGGAGATACTACATCGCCGACTTCTGCTGATTAACAAAGTAATGATAACATCGATACAAACATGTGCATTCGGTAATCGATTTTAATGAAATAAGTAGATTACGAAATTTATGGACAAACGTAGACGATGTAGTTGCGATACACCTACCTGTCGAATGCATACGCTTGTATATTTGAGCTCATTGCTATTATTGATTGTATTAGTTGATTAATGCAAACAGATACCTTTGCCGGTGCGTTATTTGATTTTATGTCAACAAAAGTATTCGATAATTTCGTAAAATTATTTGGCAAATAGTAAGTTAGGAAAAATCTTTCTCCTAACGGAAGAAAAGTGCGTCTTTAAAGATCGTTCATTGAATACGTTGATTGCATTAGATAAATGCTGTGCTTATCTTTGCTCATCCGAGATAACACGAAAGCGGATATATACTAGATGTTCTAGAATTGTTCCCTTCATCTATAGATTCTTCGATCAATTTGCAGTTATTTCTTTGTGTCTGTGTCAAATGCGTTATAAATTTTCGACGTGTCTTATTATTCTAAATTCTAAGACTATGTTAAGACAAAAGTTTGGAATACTAGAAGGTTCACATTTGCGCATCTTTTACAGTATAATAATAATACTAATTTATGAATGTCACTTTGTCTTATGTATATTACAAAGTCTTATTAAAATGTCTAGCAGCATCAAAGAATCTATGTTTAAAAAGTAACAGGGGGGTACTGTACTTTTAACACTTCTAAACTATCTAGTATACTATAGTGTAACAGCGGGTGAATAGTAATAAAAGATAAATTTTAAAATTATAATTAAAAATTATATTGAAAACTTATGTACCGTGAAAAATACAGTAAACGAAGATATACGTGTCTAGAAAAGTTAATAGAATTAAGTTGAATCGAACAACTGAGTGAATAAAGTCTTAATTTTCGAAACTTAATTTTTTATGCTTTAATGTAACATTCTCTGAGATTCTATCCACCCGCTGGTCTTAGGGTAAATATCGACATCGCGATTTATGTTAATAAAAGCGCCATATCATGTCAGTCCATCCTTCGTTCCCAAGTGAACATTTGTCTACGAACGTTTGTCTATAAGAGATCTTGCTATCTCATAAAATTCTAGTAACGAAAATTACCGGCTCTCTTCCTGGAACATTAAAAGTAATTATTGAAGCTGTTCCAGTAAAATAGAACCAGATCCCTGTTTAACATTTGATATCCAACGGACGGTTTAATCAAATGCATACACGTAAAACACTTTAATTATGATTTTGTTAAATATTTGAATTTCTATGATATTATGTAATTTTACTTTAATTGAAGATCAATGTATTCAAATTAAAACTAATTAAATCAACAATTAAATAACATAAAATAAAATTAAAAGAAAATAAAATATTTGTAAAGATAAAATTTTTTATAATCTGATATATAAAGAAGGATTTAACGTAGAGTGAGATATCCGTTATTTATATTAATATTTGTGAAACGTCCATTGGATATTCAGCACCGCGGACAAATTGACAGGTCACTGGTGGCGCAATATCGGCACAATAAAGGCATCCTTCACCTACGGATACATACGAGACCGGGATGAAAGAGCGAAAATAGACAGCGCGGTAACACGTGTGTATGTACATAAAAAATACATCGCGCGTGATATAAAATTTCGAACAGAAATGCTCGAGAAGAGACGATTAGATGTAGAAATATTTTGGTAGAAATTGAGCAACAAGAAGAGAATAGAGCAGAATAGATAGACAGAACGAGAGAGAGAGAGAAAGAGAGAGAGAGCAAGAGAGAAAGATAGAGTGACGTCTCCGAGTGACAACGAGTAACAATAACAGAGGCGAAAAATCATCGAAACGATATAATGTTGAATAATCGAACG
Organism: Temnothorax longispinosus; assembly: GCF_030848805.1. Classification (NCBI taxonomy): domain Eukaryota; kingdom Metazoa; phylum Arthropoda; class Insecta; order Hymenoptera; family Formicidae; genus Temnothorax; species Temnothorax longispinosus. The sequence continues at coordinate 5,500,348 of NC_092364.1, read as the reverse complement.
GAAAGGCGCTCTAGTATTAGCAACGAATATTTATACTTTTCTTTTGCGCTGGTATAACAATGGTCACATCATGATGTATCTCGATGCAAGGTGTGAAACACAAGAATATAGATCCTACTTACTGGAAAACAGCCCTTTTTTTTGTCATCATCAAATCCGAAGAAAGTAAATGGTGCAATGAACACAAACATAAACAATAAGAAGTTCAAATTAGTCTCTTTACGAAATCAACCAATGCAGGCATTTTTCATGCAAGCGAGAATGCGATAAAGAGGCATCGGGAGACGGGGGGGAGGGAGGGAAGAGAAAGAGGGGACACAGAGAGAGAGGTTGGTGAACAGAGGGTGAACTGAAGGAGGGCTCGGGGGAGAAGAGATTGAGACGGGGAGATAAAAAAAAACTATGACGACCCCTCGTCTGATTCGTTTTTTTCGTTTTAACGACACTCAAAAACCGATGGACGTTATTTTCTGATATCGTCGTGATAGTTTAATCCGCACGTTTACGGCTTTCCTTTCATTCCGTGATTACTTCCGTTCACTTTCAATTTCTTCCCGTTTTTCACGACAGTGGTATGCCGCCCCAATCACAGAAGAAAAAATGTCACATCACGGACAGTTCTCTTATGATCTATACATATGTATATACACATATTTATACATTAGTCGCTCTCAATCAAAAATGCTTTTCGTGTTCTTTTCCTTTTCTTTGTCAGTCACGTCGTGGTACACCGGGGAGAGTGGGATGAAAATCGGGAAACGTCAGAGAAAAAGTATGTTAGAGAAAGTGAAAAAAGAAATACCAAAAAAAGGTATGAAATATTATAACTAAAAGAAATAGTAACAAATAAAGAACGCAGAGAAAGAGAGGCTTTGTCTTACATACAAATCAAACAAAATATAGATAGATAGATAGAGAAACTTGTCGGGAAAATAATCAACGCAGCTAATTCAGTAAATATCCAAGCAGGTGTACTCAGAAAAAGTAATTACCGACATGTCAATAAAACGCAAAATGCAACAAACGAAAGATACTTTTTGAAAAGGAAAAAAAAAGAAAAGTTCAGAAATGAGAGACAGATGTAGGAAAAGATAGAGATAAAGATAACGAGAAAAGAAAAGGGCGGTGGATGGATGTAGGAGCGAGAGCGAGATCCGTTCCTGTAAAGGAATCAAAAACACATTCATATAAAATATGCAAGCATTGTCAAAAATTGTTTATGTCTGATGCACCACAAAATGCGTAGAGGTTGAAGTACACCGTACGTGGGGCTCAAAAAATGTTGTTCCCACCTGCTCCTGGAAGTTCAAAAAACATCACTTCCCTTTTTAAAAACATTCACAATTAATAATGTTAGTTGATTAATTAAAGATCATTAGTTTCCTCCGAACGTTTCCATCTCTTTTTGTCATGTCTCTTATTATCATTTGACTTTTGCATCTTTCCTTTCCATTTTTTTCCCGTTTCTCCACCAACGCGTAACACGTACAAAAATCACACACATCCTTTTCTTGGCTACTTTTGGGGAAAAGTATGAAAAGTGCACACGTTCGCGTTCGGTCGGCCGTGCACACGCACGTACGGGCCGAGCCGCGGGCGTTTCTTTTGTTTTTTTTAGTCTGCAAAATCACGCGCGTCGGCATTTTGCAACTCGTCAAATTTGATCGAAAATCATGAATCGCGGCACAAAACCGTAAAAACGCGGCGAAACGAACAACGAACAAAGGAAATCAAGTGAAGAGAAAAAGAAGGACGGGAAAGAAAAATTACACGCGCGCGTTTTCTTTTTTTTTTTAATTCTTTTCTTTTTCTTTTCGACCGCTCATAACGTAACTTATTGACGACCGATTTTCGACGTAAAAGTGAATGAAAAAACTGGACAAGAGGCTTCGTTTGGAATCATTTAAAAAGGTACTCGCGCCGCGAGTATGTTCTCAATAGAGAGAATGAGAGAGACAGAGAGAGAGTGTTTTGTTGCAAAAATAGCCCGAACGGTCGATCGATTCAGGTACATGAAGCGTTTGAGGAAATCAGGCATAGCTAAGTATTTACCATAGTGAACACATTGTGCATATCAATGGGAATTAAAAAGTTCTATACATGTGCCGTAAAAAGGAAACTCATTTCGTTGCATATTAGTGATGAGAGAAATAATTGCCGACCAAAACGTATATTAGTATACAAGTTTATCCGCTCAGCAACAAAACGGATTCGTGTTAAATATAACGTAAGTCAACGCAAACGTACAATATATCGGCAGAAGGTGTACACTCAAGTTTTATATTTATACGAGATCATGTACATATATATGTATATATGTATATTTGCATATATATATACGTATATATATATAAATAGATATAATATACTACGTATATAGCCTACACATTCCTGGGACACGCGACACTTGTTCGGGACGAGTAGAATCCGCAGGATCTCATTCTTGAAAATGACGCGAATAATATTAAATACAGTTTACATATAGTTAACTGACGCAACAAAGATTATTTGCGCGCGGTGTTAACATCGCGGAACGCTTACATTGCTGAGACTTTCGTTTCTCCGAAGTATATCGAAGTGTATATCTGAGAGCAAAAGAAGCTGGCAAGCCGCAAAGAAAAATTGCAAGCCTCGCCCACGAAAAAGTGGGTGTGTTCCAGGAAAACGATGCTGTCCATACTGCTAAAGAGAGACGATATGTAGATATCAGCGATTTAATATGGATACTTACGTCTAGGGGCTTCTTTAACACGATCCAACCAGACTCTGGCTGGATCTCAAAGTACTCCAGATTTTGCTCGTTGTTGGGTGAGCTCAGCGAGTATACGATCGCGCCATTGTTGTCAGCATCCTCGTCGGATGCCGACACTCTTAATATGTTTGTACCAATGCTCGCGTCTTGCTTCACGTTTTCCACATATCTCTGCGAAAAGACAAAAAATGTTCGATATACGTCAATTTGATATTCTTGGAGATATCGTGAAATATTTAATTACATCCGCTTTGTGTAAAAATACAAGACATAATTACAAGATCGAAAGCCATAAAGTATTATTCAGTTTCAATATTTCAATTAATTAAACAACCCATTTCTCTCGAATCATTATTCTTTAATTTCCAGTTTTATTTTAGCAAAATTTTATTCCATGTGTATGTGTAGCGGCTAAATGGCTAAAAAATGTAGTAAAGTGATAACTCAAATTCTTATCAAATATACATAACACGTAACGGGTTTAAGGTAGAAGTGGGTTTAGTTTATAATTTACAAGATCCACTTTAGATATAGCTTCGTGTTTCCGACTTAATAAATTATGGACTTGTGTTTTCCACTTGCTACAAACTCTCCGTATGCTATTAAATCGATGGAGGGTAGAATGTATTTTGATCGAATAAAACTAGCCCAAAGTTACATCGCGAATATATTCTTGAGTTAGGTACATGCACCGAAGCGTAACGCGTCGATGGTGCTTTCGTCACGCACAGTCTTACTTCCGGACATCTGCTATCGCGTCTCTAACCCGTATGGTTTCCTTAAATACTTGCCCACGGGGTTGAGTGTACTCACCTGTCGGTCAAACAACGGCGGGTTGTCGTTCACGTCCGTTATTTCGACGGTAAATGAGCAAACACCTTCCAGCGAGGGCTCACCCTGATCCGTCGCCTTAACGGTGACGGATACAAATTTTCCGTCATCGCCCTCGCGATCGAACACCTGGAAACACAGCCGTGTCCGTTACTAGATGCAAATACATTAATACGAAATCTTAATATCTACAATATCTGTGAGTAGTTTGCAATTATGAATTTTTTTTAATTGCCACGATGTATCGGAAACTATAGGAAAAATTTCTTTTATTGAAAACAATGATAAACTATGCAGTTAAATCAACAATTGATCAAGTTTTATTAGATTTTAGAAGGAATACAAAATTTATTCCAGAATTTGTTGTTTACATTTAATATAATTAACAAAATATGTGTATTTTTATACTGTTTTTGATTAACGAGATTGACATAAAAAGTGAAGAGTAATAGAATCATAAAAAAAAATGACATAGATATATTATTTCTTTAATATCTTTTTGTTAGAAATCTTTAATAATCTTTATAGACTCGCGGCACGAACAATAATTAGAGTGTTAAGTGCCTTGCATGCTTATCGTTCGGTCTACGATACGTGTAATAAAAGATAAAAGAGTAGAAGCTAGAGCTAGAGATTGTTAGATGTTTTTTAATACGTTTAGAATATTAAATGTACTCTCCAACGCGAATTGCATTCGTATTATCTTTTAAAGCTGATACATTCGGATATAGTCAACGCAATATTTATGGCTTTATCAAACATGAAAAAGTTTAGAAATGAACTTATATGTTTTACATAACTGTATTAAAATAAAAATGTAACAATCAAAATTAAAATATAAAATACGTCACAAAGTACAATATTAAATATTAAAAAATATTAAAATATTTTTATCAGTAATATACTATTAAAATAAACAATCATTAATTGAAGTACCTTATTGGTCAAGACCTGGCCGGTTTCCTCGTCAACGGTAAACTTCGTGCCCTTCTGATTAGGCTGTTGTACGATCGAATACTTGACTTGCCCGTTGACACCTTTGTCCTCGTCGGTCGCCTGTACCTTAATAACCGTGCTGCCGTTCGGCGCGCCCTCCTCCACTTTCGGGATATAACTCGAACAATCCTTGAAGACCGGCTTATTGTCGTTCACGTCGGTTATGAAAACCACGACAACCGCGGTGCTGGTGTGAATGGTTTTATCGCCATTCGGACAGCACGCGCCGTCGTCCAACGCGGTGACGTTCAGCTCGTATTTGTCCCGATCTAAGGAGATCTCCTTCCCGTGAAGACGAATCACACCCGTGATCTCCTCAATCACGAACTGCCCCGACGTGGTGTTCCCGCCGACGAATCGAAATCGCACGTTATCGCCGTCCTTGTCGGAGGCCACCACGGTGGTGACCAGGGTGTTCGGCCCGGCGTTCTCGTCGACGTTAGGCGTGTAAACCTGCTGGGAGAACTTCGGCTCCTCGTCGTTTTTATTCTTCGTGTATATCCGTACTGTCGCCGTGCCGGTTTTCGACGGCTCGCCTGAAAAGCAAAACTCGTTTAATTATTTATTTAATATATTTTGACGGAAACATTTTAATTAAATTGATAATTAACAATGCGACGTTTTTGCAGTAAGCGTAACCATAAGATACACGATTTTTTCAATCTGCTTAAACGACATGTATTGATTTAAATTTAAACGTTACGAGTCGCACTGTAGTGACTTAAATTATTGAATTCGGGTTGGGGTACGCATATCAAGGAATATTTACTGCAACGTCAAATTTTCCAGATATGAAATATACTCATGGACGCGCAATAAATAAAAGCGCACGTGTTACTCATGCCAATTCGGTTCTCTTTATTTCCAATTAAGCCGCGACTTGTTTGAAAACCATCCCGCATTCGCGCGCCGTATACGTGCAAATAACGCAAATTCGCATCTACGGATGCGAGCTTTATTCCGTGCGACGCGAGACGGGGATTCGGGGCTCGTTTGAAAACCAAATCCGTGAGATTTAGCCGCTCGGGCTGATCCTCGGCTTGCTGACAGAACGTTAAAAGCGGCCGATTTCTGCTCTCTACGTGACCAAATCACTGAGTAAGCATCGACTTTGCGACATTTGAATTTCTTAAAAGCAGGCATTGAGGAACTTTAGCGATCACCCATCGGACGATTCGATTAATCGCGATGGAAAAATAGCATTGAGATGATTTTATTAACGCAAAAAAAAATATTCTTCGATAATTCGAGCCACATTGTGTGCTATAATCCAAGTATATAATTCGTTATTCTTTTTTTCTGACAATAAGTGACTTACCCTTATCTTTAGCAGTAACGATGAATTCGTAGTAGGCATTATTGTTGTCTGCATCGAGCTGCTTATTATTGACAATAATACCATTGGAATCCACGCTGAAGTGATCATCGGACACTAAATACTCTATTTCCGCGTTTGCGCCTGAGTCAGCGTCAGTTGCCTTGACTTTCAGTATATTCGTGCCCAACGGGATATCCTCGTCAACGTTGTGAGCTTGGTAATCCGGTAGCTCGAATTTGGGGGCATTATCGTTCACGTCCGACACCCGAATCGTTAGCTAGAAATTAAGTAAAAAATTAAAACATTTTGTTCCGAATAAATGTTCAACAAGTAAGAAGAAGATACGCGCTCGTGCGCAGATTTTAGCGTGTGCTACATTTTCCGCGAGGGAAGGAATTATTATTCCTCGCGGAAGCAACAAAGTTCGGGAAACATAAATTCTAGTTACCTCGACCGATGTCGAGAAGCCGCCAGAGTCCTCCGTGGCCGTCACTATCAGAGAATAGATATGGGGCTGCCGCAGATCCTCGAAATCCAGTTCTTTCGCGAGTTTCACAATTCCGGAAGTCGGACCGATGTTGAACGTACCCGCGGCTCCTTGACCTTGCGCCTTCAGCGTGTAGCGTATCTCCCGATCGGCGAACGACTTGGCTTTCACCGATATTATGCTGAAAAGTTTGACACTCGCATGAACATCCCGTGGACTTGACAGCTCAGGAATAAGCAAAGGTATATATGTATACTATACGGTGTAGGAGTACATTTTGGAGAAATCTCGATTATTTGTCACGCGAACGGGCAACTTGGTCGAATTTAGATTGAACTTCGAAAAGTCAACTAACCCTCGAAGACAAACAGTTCTGACAGTAAAATGAACCAAAGTCAAACAATTACGATATTCAAATGTAAGCAGTCTTAAACAAATAATGCCGTTGAGAGCAAATAAAAGAATGTTAACAAGCTGAACATGGAAAAACAAACCTGCTATAAATGGCTTTTGTAAATGTATGGCCAATTAAAAAAAAAATTATTAAAGATCTTTTACATTTTTATATATTTCTTATAATATTTTTAAATATATTTTTATGAACAGAAAGAGCTACCACGAAAGACAGCTATATAATTTACGACAGACAACAATTTACATTAGAAGCAACATAATTAAGGAAAAACTATTTTTTAGGCTTAACAATATTCCAGACTTTAAAACTTATCTAACCAAAAGTTGCTAAAATTATTTATACTTGTGCAGAACCGCCACGGAAAAAAAGTTCAGGCCGCTCTTTTAATAAAATACAAACTGAAAGGGTTAATTGGCTGGTTGGAATAGAACTTGCGAACTAACTCGGAGTCTTTCTTCTGGTTTTCCGGTATCTCGGCCTCGTACGCCGTCATATAGAACTGCGGTGCGCGTTTTCCACCGACGATCGATAGTCTCTCCTCAGGAGTCGACTGGAAACGCCTCTCGTCGATACGGCCGTTCTGATCCTCGGCTTTCACGTAAAGGACGTACTCCATATCCAACTGGAAGAGGTCGGTACCTCGAGTACGCACTACGCCTGATCTCTCGTCAACCTCAAAGCGACCGCCAGCTGCGTACATAGTAATTAAGTTAATTAATTAATTAAAGGAGTTAGTAAGATACGTTATCTCTCTGTTGGTTTTACCAACGAAAATCTCGCAATAGATTACCAGTGTTAATTACATGGTAATTATACTGCAATTTCTCTAATTTTTGTTTACTACTTAAGATCAGAATTAAAATCAGAATTAAATTTCGATTAAAATATGCAGTAACTAAATCGTATGTTTAAAAGTTTCACAAAAGTTGGAAATCACCGAGAATCAAAAACAAAATAAATTTTAATTGTAAATTTAATTATATATTAAAGTTATTATTATTAGTTATTTGCGAATTTAATACACCAGGCGCATCGCATTAATAACGCGGAATGAATTTATATTTCATACATTATGCCGCGAAATAAAAAAGAATTGTTTATGATATTATATCGAAGCGCGATTATTGTGGGAAAGCATTCGGCGTAATGGCGTCATTACTATATAATCCTGTAAATTGCAGATACTAGGTCGCCGTTGCAATCATCAGATGCATTTTCGATGAGAATAATGCATGATTTTACGCCGATGCGATGCATATAGATTAATAATTAGGCCGTACGCCTGTGATATCGTTCAACGTGTTTCTATGTGGCGTTTGTTAAATTTAACATATATATTTATCTTATAATTAATGGAACTTTGACTGTTAAATTGACAGAGTATTCTCCCGTTTAATGAAAAATTTAGTGCTGAATTCTCGATTGATGTTTTACTTATACAAACGAGACAATTAGTCTTTCTAATTGGTAGTAATGTAGCATTTGTCAAGAGCGAGCTCTCATACATTTTCCTACCGATAAATAATTAATTTCTTCTATCAATTATTTTTTTGCGATATGTAAATATTTTTGTAAAAGGTTAATTGATTAAACTGTATTATCATCGCAAACGAGCTCTATAATAATATGTTGCATTTATAAGTATAAAATTAATAATTAATACATGTACATCTGTAACGCAAACGGCATTAAATACGAACATGGATATGAAATCGGAAAGAAAAGATATTTTATATAAAAACGTTTTTAATATTTTATATATTTACATTAAACTTTTCTTTCGTAAAAGTATCAGTTACTCGTTAAAGCAGAGATTTATTGAATTTTTTATTAATATACAATACCATGTGGATATTGAAAATTACACACTTCTCTTCTTTCCAGGTTTTTAAATATATACAAAAACAATTCGCGTAACTATCACATTATTATTGTTTAAATGGATTATTTAAATATATATATTTGGATAAAATCTTCGAGTTCCTAGACAGTTTAAGTATTCCATACGCGTTTCATTAATTTCGTTCTTTATTATATTACATATTATACGCGGGACGTAAGCGATGATGCTTGAAATATCGAATCTCAATTAATCGTGATATTACGTACTTCGATCTCGCACGATGAAGTAATGGATGTTGTGGTCGGTGTCAGGATCCCTGGCTTGAAGGGTGAACACGTGAGTGTTCGGCGGTGCGTTCAGCTGAACGACCGTTTGCATCGGTAGTGGCCGATTAATGAAATACGGAGGCTCGTCATTCACATCCTTCATGTTGATGATGACGCGCTGATTGTCGGTATCTATAACGTCACATCGATTATCGCGTATACGTAATAACAGCGCCACGCGGAACACATTAACAATGTAGAGCGGCATTGCTGGTGTACGCCACTTGCGTGTCGCGAAATATTAATCGCTATTGCAACGCTATTCAAATACTGTTTTTTAATAGAACATTCCGAAGGTTAATGACCTCGAAATGAATCTGTATTTCATCGCACAATGAAAGTGAATGATATATTATTTTTTTATTGCGTTTCACGTGAGAGATACTAAATTAGATTATACAAAAAGATATATCGTTATATGAAGAAATTTAATTGCACAAATGCTGTATTCTTTCATGCTCCTGGTATATAGTTATTTTCTTTCAAAATGAGAGAGATTCAATTAGAATTCAACAATATTTTTCTTTCAATATTCCTTTTTGTGCAAATGTACATATTCTCTGTTTTTTTCGTACTGAAATAGCGTTTACAGCAGCGTTGATTAATAAACAAAAATTCGTTTTGCCATATCTAAAATGCTACTCGAAGCGTGAGCAATAAGAATGCGCTTCTACAGAAAGGTCTTTTGAGAGACAAAAATGCAATATGAAAGCAATATGATATGTAGTAATGTTTGATTTATTTGTTTGATATTTAATACAAGTGGGCGATAAAAATTGTTACTTACATTGAAATCCTTTGAAAGCCGATATGATGCGAGAACAGAGAAGAGTTATAATTATTATTAGAAATATATGCTTGCGGGAAATATATTTTCCGAGATACGACAGACATATACGGCAATAAATATTTTATATATTAAATTACAATTACATAATATTGATTTATAATACGTACGTGAAGAAAAACACATGAATGTCCCTAGAATTATTTTTATATTATAATTATGTACAGCATTATTCTCCAAATAATTAAAACTTGACAACAAAATTTGGATATTAGAAACAAGTAAGTAAAAAACATATTTTTAAATATTTGCTGCCGTATATTGTAATCTCTGCAAAATATATTTGATACCAATGTTCTTATCCACGTCCGAAATCACCTATATGAATCGAATGATACCGCACCTTTTACAAAGCCCCAAAGATAACAGTATGAATTAAAGAAAAGCGTGAATATATGTACGTGAAAACGGGCCATGAAATGTGCCAGTTGAGACTATTTCAGGCAATACTTATCAAAAATAAAATTTTACCGTCGTAAAATGGGCACGGGACACCGGGTGGATATCGTACGCACGGCTCTTCACATGCGAAGAATACCGAAATTAATTAAACAATACCATAAATTATATCATAAAATGCAATAAAAAACGAAATTATGCAAATAAATATTCTCCAACAAAAATGGTATCTTCTACATATAGCGATAAAATTAAATTAATTAAAAATTATGCCGAAACATTTTTTCGCTAGAAATCAATCACCAAGTGATCGGAGAGGATTTATATGTAGAATATGAAAAGTTTTTTGTGATAGTACCTGTACCTGTGTTCGTAATGGTAACCCAGAAGTCGATAGTCTTTTCCGGGCCCAATTCCTCGTAGTCCCACTTCTGTTTGACCATCACGGAGCCGTTGGCGCCCACGGTGACCCACTTGTTCTCATCTCTTATCTTATAGGTCTCCTTTTCGTTTTCCTTCTCCAAATAAAACGCGATCTTGCCCTCGACATTTCCGTCCGCCTCGGTGAAATCGACCTTCTTCGTCGGTCGCACCGCCCTAGTGACCCTCCTCTTCTGTATACGATGCACTTCCGGTGGATCGTCCGGTTCCGAGGTGAGGAACCGCACGATAACCTTGGCCGGTTTCTCCGTGCTGCGGCTCGGCGTGCGTAAGTCGTGCGCCTCGACGACCAGCTCGCACTCGCCGTCCTGCTCCGAGCTGACTTCCGGCTCGCCGGCGAGTAACAACTCGCCGGTTTGCGGCACGACGATCAGCAGGCTGCTAGGCGTGACCAACTTATACGCGACCTTGTCCCCGTCCGCGTCCTTGGCCGTGACCTTACCCACGGTGGAGAACCTCTTCCAGCCGGGTTGCGCAACGTTATTTTTACGCAAGGTATCCAAATTGGTCGGTCTGATCTCGAAAACGTACAACTCCCGTTCGAAAATGGGGCTGTTATCGTTCTGATCGAGCACGTGAACGATGCCGCTGATCTTCGAGGTGCTGAGGAAGTTACCGTCCGACGCGTGTATCACGACGGTGTAGATCCCGCGGATCTCGCGATCCAGGGGCCTCGCGGTGACCACCCTGACGCCCTGCATCTGGCTCTTCAGGGTGAGATTGAAGCCGGTGTCGCTGGACTCGCTCTCTCGCAGAGCGAAGGGACGTTCCCCGTTGTCGTCCGGTAGAATCTTGTAGTGAACCGGAAAGCTGCCGCGTGCCCGCAAAACCGGAAAGCCGTCTATTCGCGTGCCGACCGGCGAGTTCTCCGGTACCTCACCCTCGCCCAGACGGTCGTGCGAGAAGGTCAGCATGTTCCGGCGATTGATGACGTACAGGTGAAGGTCGTGGGTCTGCGTACCGTTGGCCAGTTCCTCCAGAACGATCAGGTTCACGGGACGATCCACCAGCGGCGTCAAATCCGACGTCGTCATCACCAGGCCGTTGCCCAGCACGGTGAAGTACTTGGAGAAACCGGTCTCCAGAAGACGGAAATTGGAGGCGCGACTCGCGTCGCGCCGGAATTGCGTCACCTCGTAACCGGGGTAGACATCGTGCGGCAACACGGCCACCTTGGCGTAGATGACGGAAGCGATTGCCAGTAGGAAGACGACGACTCGTGCGTGCCACATCCTGCTCTGTTTGTACTGCTCTCCCACTCTCTATCCTCTCGCGCTCTCACTCTCAGTACGCCAGGTACCTCTACTAGAGCATCAGTGTTGATGCCAACTGGAAAGTAAAGCACAGAGAGAAAATTGTTAGTCGGGGGGACAAAACGCGATAGGTCTCAACGTAAAAACTACGCTTGAGAAATAAAACACTGGGGAGTTTTGATGAACGAATAAGACATAGAATTTAATAAAATCAAAAATTAATGATGTTAGGATATTATTTAATTTAAAAATTGTTGTTCTTTTTTTGAATTCTAGAAATATTACTCACAATAAGTTACGTACGAACATATTACGTTTAAAAATATATAATACTAGCTGGTTACCCGGGTTTCGCCCGAGAGTCGTTTTTCTTCAAACGACTTCATTTGTGTTTTAATATCCTTAATCGAAAAAATTCCTTTATCAGTTTGGATACCAATTCCCAAAAAGATCGGTAACGAAAAACTATACAGTTTATGGTTTCTACCCCTATTTTGTATACAATTTTTTAAGATTCGGTCAATTATTTCCCGAAAAATTGGAAAAATTTCGGATACCGGTTCTCAAAAAGATCAGTAACGAAAAACTATACACTCTATAACTCTCCCCGGAAAATTCTACCCCTATTTTATATACTTTTGGTAAAAATTTGGTCGAATAGTTTAAGAGTGTATAAAGAACATACACACATACATACATACATACATACATACAGACATTCTATTTTATATATATAGATTCTATATAATAGAATTAATTATTATATTTTTAATTACTATTTAAATTAATATTTGTTAACATTACGAGGAAAGTCTAATATCTGGATAGTATCTGCATAAATCTTTTGATTAATAATATAACAATACAGGTTAATGAGGCAGACGGTAAGATATTACGTTTGTTTGCAGCATATTTTGCGCGCGTGAGAAAAACGCATCTACGAATTTATCGAAACAGACGAATTAACATAGGCGATAATGAGGCCGTGATGGGCTAATGCCCGCGTTTAAGCATTTCCCAGGGATTTTGTGTGCATTTTCAATCATTGCATTTGGAATATCTGAATAGCCGAGCCGTAAATTCATTACGCGTGAACAATTTAGGCGCGCCTCCCGTGACGCTATATGACGGCATTTATATATTCGCGTGCAATTACACGCGCATCGGCCGCAACGTGAGAAAGCCCTCATATAACGTCATTAACGTGCCTCGCACAAAAGCTCATGACCCGTGTTACGTATATTGGAAGCAACGCAGTAAATTAACCTTAATTTTATTTTCGATCGAACACTCCCTACATGTATACGACCGTAACGTGCATTTAATTGCTTCCTAACATAGCTAGTTGTGAAGTACATCGAGTGCTTTGCAATAGACACGCATTTATTGCTTCTCTTTTAAAATATGCGAAGAGAGATGTTAGGGAAATAAAAATATTAATTGATAAATTTTTAAAAATAAAATTTACTCGTAGCTCTTTTGTAGCTTTATTTTAATTTTAGGAGCATACGAACGTTGAAAAGTTTTGACGAATTAAACTGCAGCATATTTATATTATGTAATACGGCAATATCATATTTGCAACTTAATTATTTCATAACTCGTTATTCGAAAAATAATATTTTAATTTAATTAATTTAAAATTGATAATAATATCAACCGCGTTGATTGTATTTTATCGAAATTTCTCATATCACGATTACATGAATTTTATTTTAATACTGCTACACATAACACGATATAAATAGCGTAAAGCTCTCGTGGAATCTAATATGATCTCATATATTTTTTCGAAATGCGACTATCTTAATCTTGCGCTTTATATTCAATTACAAGGAGGCTATTATAGTATTATCGTTCGTATAAAATCCGCATTGCACGAAACGCTTACAATTTTGGTATTATGATAATACTCCGAAAGGGAAGAGAAAACACCATAATTCTAAAGATAAAGATGCCGCATGTAAAACAGTACAAATTGAGCAATATGAATACTAATTCAACATTTACCATAACGCCTGAATTAAATTTCTTATCAAGAATAATTTTATAAACTTCTTTGCCTCATAACCCAGTTACATCTCAATTGAAGTCCGAAAAGAGTTGAATATAAAATAAAGTTGGCAATGTTTGAGATACTCGTTTTTCAGAATACATGATATATAAAAGATACACATTTAATATTTATTATAAGAGATATTACGTTTACAACGTAAACAATTCTAAAGAGCAAATGTTAATATTTTTTATCTATTATTTCATTCTTTTCGAAATTTGATTGAAATGTAAATGTGCGTTATGAAGTAAATGTGAGTTAAAAGATTAAAAACTTAATAAAAATTAATGTTTTGGAGATACAAATCGTATCTCGATTAAATATCTACTCTAAGAAAGCGTCATTGCTTAAGGCAATTGAACTGTGCGATAAAGTATAACGAGGAACACGCATTTAGTTGTCGTACACTGCGCAGGATGCGACGAACAATGTCCGCATGTACCGGAAATAAGAACCGGCGCGTACGAGTTGACCATTGTCATTTAGTAACCCTCCGTTCCATTTGATTCTATTCACGCCCCAAGAGAACCGGATGTGAGGTCAGCCGCGGCTCGTTTAAGTTCGAAACCGCTCTGACGGCCGGCCGTACCGAAAAAAGAAATGTGCGAACATAACTGTCTTTGTGATGTAGTGCGGTTGTAACGTGAGCAGCAAAATTGGACGCAATATTGCCTCCGTAGTCCGTATACTGTAATATCACACGAAATAAGAAACGTAAATTTTTATATTTCGGATAGTTATCGATTGCAAAAAAACCATACAAAAATTGTCAGCAAATAAATAATTTAAATATAAAGGAATCAATTGTAATATGGGCTTTTTTTAAGTAATCGAAAATTTTAATAGAAATTATTTAATTGATAAATTATCCTGTAATAATTTAAGCGTAATTAATTAAAAATAGAATGCGATTATTTATTTAGAACAATATTTCACGTATAACAAATTTGCAATGTTTGAGCAAAAGTTTAAATCACTTTCTTCGTTAAAAGTGTGCAAAATTACATTTATCTTTTACAAAAGCAAATAAAGGTAGGAAAATATATGTATTCGACTCTTTTAGGCTATATTTGGGTAATATATATATTCTTCCGGCTAAGTAAATTAATCTCTCGGCTCGCAATATAATTACGCCGAAATGCGTCAGAAGTGCGCGCAGCTGCATTCCTGAAAATTATTTCGTGCAGTTCCGTCTAGTTTGCATGTTGCCCGGTTTCCCTTACTTTTTGTCCGCCTTCTCTCTTCCCTATAGTTTTTATTCTTTCGCGTAGTTACAGACAGATGTTGTAATGCGCTTCTGAAAGCAACCCGCCCGCTATTCCAACTGTTGCGTTAATAACATACGAGTTTCTCACAATTGCACGCAACGATAACAAATTCAGGTGCATCCCTTCGCGCAACGACGCGACGCGCGAACTGCCGAGTCTTTGTGCGCAAACCGCGTACTCGCAACAAGACAATACCGCAGAGTGTTTTCAAGAACTCAATCCACACCGCGCGGCAACTGTTCCTAACAACGTCCCGCATCCTCCGGCAACCCACCCGCAATGCAGGTCGCGCGCAAGAGTTTGCGACCTCCCGATACTGTGATACGCGTATATGCAAGAGACCAATTCAAATTCGAAACAAGCAGCCGCCGCAAAAGCGCAAACAAATCTTATTGAGACTATCCGTCGACGACGATAGAATCGAGTTCTTTGTGAGCAAAAGTATCGGAAATAGTCATGGTTTTCAAACAAGTGATATTTGTTCGGGTACTTAAATTAAACCGAGTCAGACATGCTCTTGAATTCTTGTATTTTTCAATAAAATGAGAACAACTTGAGAAAATTCACATTAAGACTGTATATTTTAAGAAAAATCATATTAAATTTCTTATAAAAAACGTGCAGCCATTTGTTTAGTCGATAAAGTTCCAACATTTAACTAACTAACACGAAATTAAATTCCTAATCGAGTATTAATCGAGCACTATTATCACAGAAATTATTAATATTAATTAATCTACATATGGGGACTTCTAATTTAACTGAACACTGATATCTTTTAAATTCGCAACTAATGAGTTGAATGTTTAATTAAGTAATACAAGTGTTTGCAAAATTTGCACCGAATGAAATCTAATCATATAATTTGAATTTATTTAAATTTATTAGATTATTGTTATGTTAAATTTATAATACGTGCTTATGGCGCGTTTCCTAAATTAAACAAATAACCCATATATGGCGTTTTTTAGTTTATATTATCTGGACAGTGTTGAGGTTTAATTCAGTACGTTCGTCATACATGAATATGACATTTTAATACCAAGTACCTACTGGATACCTATATATTCGAAAACTCTGTAATTGATTTTCTTGACAATTGAATCGCGCCAGCGACAACGATACGTATTGAATTAACCCACCACTGTGCCGTTCCTGTATCTATTTTCGTCGTAGCCGATACTCGCAAACACATTCGCAACCCGTTTATGCGCCCGCGCAGAATAATCCTCCCTCTCTCGCTCATTCTCTCTCGGCGTTTCCAATCTCCTCTCCATAGTCGTCTCCCCAGCGGCCTCTCCTGTCTCGAGAAGTCGAGACCTCGAGTCCCTCGGAGGGACCGAAGAGTCGAGGGCCCGCGGTCCGGGAGCAGATGCTCCGCCGCGCCGGTCTACATTATACGGTTAAGACCGACGGAACACGACACCTAATCCCTCCTCGAAACGTATTAAGTGACTTCAGCTGGGACAGCCAGGGGCCACGGGCTCTCGAACACGGAAAACGATACATTCGCGCGCGCGGCCCTTAAAAAAGGACCCGGCTTATTCTGGCACACTGACCTTGCGAGATCGGCGATTACGCTCAAGAACGTAACGCACCCGCATAAGATGCTTTGGCCTTCTCCGGAGATAGTCGGTCGGAATAACGTCTTGAAATTTTCTCACGAACGAACGAAATAATCGCAGACAAGTGCGCTTACTCTTTCTAGACGATTCTTTAAAATCGTAAATAAAAAAAATCTATTTTTTTTTCTTTCTTATCTGTTAGCTAACATAATAAACCATGTGTGATCGTGACGTTACGAGGAAATATATTTGCACTAAGAAAGCGTCTTGACTTCTTATTTCATTATGGGAGATATATTTTTCATTTCATTAAGAGACATTTTTTAAAATAAAATAAGCATAAATTTAAACAAAGAATCACGTTAAAAGTTTTGATAGAACGTAACACATATTATTTTTTCAAATTTTAAATGTATTTCAATTATATTCTATATTATTAAATAGGGAATATAATGGTATTACTAATTATTGAAAATAATGTCCAACATAAACATCCTTTGCAGAGACGATTATGAAATGTTATTTGCACAATTATATTTTCCTTAATTATTGATTATCGTGTATTATCATTATCGAAAACTCGAGTATTATTACATTTTGCTTCAGTTTTTTTTAATATAACTAAAATATTTACTACGTTTATTCTATTCTTTATTAAGAATTGATAAAATCAAATGATTAATTAATGAACTAAACGGGCAACTATTGGAGAAATTGTTGGACAGCCTTTGAATATATTTAACAATTTATTCAAATAATTGCGATTTAATTGTGATAAAAACGCATTTACACGTGTTCAAAATATTGCACGTATCGCGTGGTATCATCAATCATTTATAAAATATATGGTGTTATTATGCAAAATTTATTAAATTTTATGCGACATATTCGTATACATTGTTATATTTTAATAAATATCTTCTGAATCATTAGGAATCCTAATGAATTAAATTGAGATAAAAATGTTTCCTCTTTGATATTTATG